>NC_091983.1:174574221-174761607 GCF_044704955.1 Pristiophorus japonicus | reverse complement strand
GGGGGGGGAGAGGAGGAGTGTATGGGGGGGAGAGGAGGAGTGTATGGGGGGGAGAGGAGGAGTGTATGGGGGGGAGAGGAGGAGTGTATGGGGGGAGAGGAGGAGTGTATGGGGGGGAGAGGAGGAGTGTATGGGGGGAGAGGAGGAGTGTATGGGGGGAGAGGAGGAGTGTATGGGGGGAGAGGAGGAGTGTATGGGGGGAGAGGAGGAGTGTGTGGGGGGAGAGGAGGAGTGTGTGGGGGGAGAGGAGGAGTGTGTGGGGGGAGAGGAGGAGTGTGTGGGGGGAGAGGAGGAGTGTGTGGGGGGAGAGGAGGAGTGTGTGGGGGGAGAGGAGGAGTGTGTGGGGGGAGAGGAGGAGTGTGTGGGGGGAGAGGAGGAGTGTGTGGGGGGAGAGGAGGAGTGTGTGGGGGGAGAGGAGGAGTGTATGGGGGGAGAGGAGGAGTGTGTGGGGGGAGAGGAGGAGTGTGTGGGGGGAGAGGAGGAGTGTGTGGGGGGAGAGGAGGAGTGTGTGGGGGGAGAGGAGGAGTGTGTGGGGGGAGAGGAGGAGTGTGTGGGGGGAGAGGAGGAGTGTGTGGGGGGAGAGGAGGAGTGTGTGGGGGGAGAGGAGGAGTGTGTGGGGGGAGAGGAGGATGTGTGGGGGGAGAGGAGGAGTGTGTGGGGGGAGAGGAGGAGTGTGTGGGGGGAGAGGAGGAGTGTGTGGGGGGAGAGGAGGAGGTGTGGGGGGAGAGGAGGAGGGTGTGGGGGGAGAGGAGGAGTGTGTGGGGGGAGAGGAGGAGTGTGTGGGGGGAGAGGAGGAGTGTGTGGGGGGAGAGGAGGAGTGTGTGGGGGGAGAGGAGGAGTGTGTGGGGGGAGAGGAGGAGTGTGTGGGGGGAGAGGAGGAGTGTGTGGGGGGAGAGGAGGAGCGTGTGGGGGGAGAGGAGGAGTGTGTGGGGGGAGAGGAGGAGTGTGTGGGGGGAGAGGAGGAGCGTGTGGGGGGAGAGGAGGAGCGTGTGGGGGGAGAGGAGGAGTGTGGGGGGAGAGGAGGAGCGTGTGGGGGGAGAGGAGGAGCGTGTGGGGGGAGAGGAGGAGCGTGTGGGGGGAGAGGAGGAGCGTGTGGGGGGAGAGGAGGAGCGTGTGGGGGGAGAGGAGGAGCGTGTGGGGGGAGAGGAGGAGCGTGTGGGGGAGAGGAGGAGCGTGTGGGGGGAGAGGAGGAGCGTGTGGGGGGAGAGGAGGAGCGTGTGGGGGGAGAGGAGGAGCGTGTGGGGGGAGAGGAGGAGCGTGTGGGGGGAGAGGAGGAGCGTGTGGGGGGAGAGGAGGAGCGTGTGGGGGGAGAGGAGGAGCGTGTGGGGGGAGAGGAGGAGCGTGTGGGGGGAGAGGAGGAGCGTGTGGGGGAGAGGAGGAGCGTGTGGGGGGAGAGGAGGAGCGTGTGGGGGGAGAGGAGGAGCGTGTGGGGGGAGAGGAGGAGCGTGTGGGGGGAGAGGAGGAGCGTGTGGGGGGAGAGGAGGAGCGTGTGGGGGGAGAGGGAGGAGCGTGTGGGGGGAGAGGGGGAGCGTGTGGGGGGAGAGGGGGAGCGTGTGGGGGGAGAGGAGGAGCGTGTGGGGGGAGGGGGAGAGGAGGAGCGTGTGGGGGGAGAGGGGGAGAGGAGGAGCGTGTGGGGGGAGAGGGAGAGGAGGAGCGTGTGGGGGGAGAGGGGAGAGGAGGAGCGTGTGGGGGGGAGAGGTGGGGGGGAGAGGAGGAGCGTGTGGGGGAGAGGGGAGAGGAGGAGCGTGTGGGGGGGAGAGGGTGGGGGAGAGGAGGAGCGTGTGGGGGGAGAGGGGAGAGGAGGAGCGTGTGGGGGGAGAGGGGAGAGGAGGAGCGTGTGGGGGGAGAGGGGAGAGGAGGAGCGTGTGGGGGGAGAGGGGAGAGGAGGAGCGTGTGGGGGGAGAGGGGAGAGGAGGAGCGTGTGGGGGGAGAGGGGAGAGGAGGAGCGTGTGGGGGGAGAGGGGAGAGGAGGAGCGTGTGGGGGGAGAGGGGAGAGGAGGAGCGTGTGGGGGGAGAGGGGAGAGGAGGAGCGTGTGGGGGGAGAGGGGAGAGGAGGAGCGTGTGGGGGGAGAGGGGAGAGGAGGAGCGTGTGGGGGGAGAGGGGAGAGGAGGAGCGTGTGGGGGGGAGAGGGGAGAGGAGGAGCGTGTGGGGGGAGAGGGGAGAGGAGGAGCGTGTGGGGGGAGAGGGGAGAGGAGGAGCGTGTGGGGGGAGAGGGGAGAGGAGGAGCGTGTGGGGGGAGAGGGGAGAGGAGGAGCGTGTGGGGGGAGAGGGGAGAGGAGGAGCGTGTGGGGGGAGAGGGGAGAGGAGGAGCGTGTGGGGGGAGAGGGGAGAGGAGGAGCGTGTGGGGGGAGAGGGGAGAGGAGGAGCGTGTGGGGGGAGAGGGGAGAGGAGGAGCGTGTGGGGGGAGAGGGGAGAGGAGGAGCGTGTGGGGGGAGAGGGGAGAGGAGGAGCGTGTGGGGGGAGAGGGGAGAGGAGGAGCGTGTGGGGGGAGAGGGGAGAGGAGGAGCGTGTGGGGGGAGAGGGGAGAGGAGGAGCGTGTGGGGGGAGAGGGGAGAGGAGGAGCGTGTGGGGGGAGAGGGGAGAGGAGGAGCGTGTGGGGGGAGAGGGGAGAGGAGGAGCGTGTGGGGGGAGAGGGGAGAGGAGGAGCGTGTGGGGGGAGAGGGGAGAGGAGGAGCGTGTGGGGGGAGAGGGGAGAGGAGGAGCGTGTGGGGGGAGAGGGAGAGGAGGAGCGTGTGGGGGGAGAGGGGAGAGGAGGAGCGTGTGGGGGGAGAGGGGAGAGGAGGAGCGTGTGGGGGGAGAGGGGAGAGGAGGAGCGTGTGGGGGGAGAGGGGAGAGGAGGAGCGTGTGGGGGGAGAGGGGAGAGGAGGAGCGTGTGGGGGGAGAGGGGAGAGGAGGAGCGTGTGGGGGGAGAGGGGAGAGGAGGAGCGTGTGGGGGGAGAGGGGAGAGGAGGAGCGTGTGGGGGGAGAGGGGAGAGGAGGAGCGTGTGGGGGGAGAGGGGAGAGGAGGAGCGTGTGGGGGGAGAGGGGAGAGGAGGAGCGTGTGGGGGGAGAGGGGAGAGGAGGAGCGTGTGGGGGGAGAGGGGAGAGGAGGAGCGTGTGGGGGGAGAGGGGAGAGGAGGAGCGTGTGGGGGGAGAGGGGAGAGGAGGAGCGTGTGGGGGGAGAGGGGAGAGGAGGAGCGTGTGGGGGGAGAGGGGAGAGGAGGAGCGTGTGGGGGGAGAGGGGAGAGGAGGAGCGTGTGGGGGAGAGGAAAGAGGAGGAGCGTGTGGAGGGGGTGGGGATGAGAGAGGAGGTGTGTATATGGGAGGGGGGTGGGGATGAGAGAGGAGGTGTGTATATGGGAGGGGGGTAGAGGAGGAGTGTATATGGGACGGGGGGGAGAGGAGGAGTGTATATGGGGGGGGAGAGGAGGAGTGTATATGGGGGGAAGGAGGAGTGTATATGGGGGGGAGGAGGAGTGTATATGGCGGGGGAGAGGAGGAGTGTATTTGGGGGGGGAGAGGAGGAGTGTATTTGGGGGGGGAGGAGAGGAGGAGTGTATATGGGGAGGAGGAGTGTATATGGGGGGAGAGGAGGAGTGTATATGGGGGGAGAGGAGGAGTGTATATGGGGGGAGAGGAGGAGTGTATATGGGGGGGGGAGGAGGAGTGTATATAAGGGGGGGGGGAGGAGGAGTGTATATAAGGGGGAGGAGGAGTGTATATGGGGGGGGAGGAGGAGTGTATATGCGGAATGAGAGAGGAGTGTATATGCGGAATGAGAGAGGAGTGATGTATGGCGGGGGTTGGGGGAATGTATGGGGGGTGGGGGGGGAGAGGAGGAGTGTATGGGGGGAGGAGTGTATGGGGTGGTTGGAGGACTGTATGGGGGGAGGGGAGGAGTGTATAGGGGGGGAGAGAGAGGAGGAGTGTATGGGGTGGTAGAGAGAGGAGGAGTGTATGGGGTGGTTGGAGGAGTGTATGGGGGAGAGGGGAGGAGTGTATAGGGGGGGGAGAGAGGGGAGGAGTGTATAGGGGGGGGAAGGAGAGGAGGAGTGTATGGGGGGGATGAGAGAGGAGGAGTGTATATGGGGGATGAGAGAGGAGGAGTGTATATGGGGGATGAGAGAGGAGGAGTTTTTATGGGGGATGAGGAGGAGTGTATATGGGAGATCAGAGAGGAGGAGTGTATGGGGGGGGTGAGAGGAGGAGTGTATATGGGGGGGAGCGGAGGAGTATATATGGGGGGGGGAGGAGGAGTGTATATGGGGGGGAGAGGAGGAGTGTATACGGGGGGGCGGGGGAGGGGAGAGGAGGAGTGTATATGGGGGGAGGGGAGAGGAGGAGTGTCTCTGGGGGATGAGAGAGGAGGAGTGTCTCTGGGGGATGAGAGAGGAGGAGTGTCTCTGGGGGATGAGAGAGGAGGAGTGTCTCTGGGGGATGAGAGAGGAGGAGTGTCTCTGGGGGATGAGAGAGGAGGAGTGTCTCTGGGGGATGAGAGAGGAGGAGTGTCTCTGGGGGATGAGAGAGGAGGAGTGTCTCTGGGGGATGAGAGAGGAGGAGTGTCTCTGGGGGATGAGAGAGGAGGAGTGTCTCTGGGGGATGAGAGAGGAGGAGTGTCTCTGGGGGATGAGAGAGGAGGAGTGTCTCTGGGGGATGAGAGAGGAGGAGTGTCTCTGGGGGATGAGAGAGGAGGAGTGTCTCTGGGGGATGAGAGAGGAGGAGTGTCTCTGGGGGATGAGAGAGGAGGAGTGTCTCTGGGGGATGAGAGAGGAGGAGTGTCTCTGGGGGATGAGAGAGGAGGAGTGTCTCTGGGGGATGAGAGAGGAGGAGTGTCTCTGGGGGATGAGAGAGGAGGAGTGTCTCTGGGGGATGAGAGAGGAGGAGTGTCTCTGGGGGATGAGAGAGGAGGAGTGTCTCTGGGGGATGAGAGAGGAGGAGTGTCTCTGGGGGATGAGAGAGGAGGAGTGTCTCTGGGGGATGAGAGAGGAGGAGTGTCTCTGGGGGATGAGAGAGGAGGAGTGTCTCTGGGGGATGAGAGAGGAGGAGTGTCTCTGGGGGATGAGAGAGGAGGAGTGTCTCTGGGGGATGAGAGAGGAGGAGTGTCTCTGGGGGATGAGAGAGGAGGAGTGTCTCTGGGGGATGAGAGAGGAGGAGTGTCTCTGGGGGATGAGAGAGGAGGAGTGTCTCTGGGGGATGAGAGAGGAGGAGTGTCTCTGGGGGATGAGAGAGGAGGAGTGTCTCTGGGGGATGAGAGAGGAGGAGTGTCTCTGGGGGATGAGAGAGGAGGAGTGTCTCTGGGGGATGAGAGAGGAGGAGTGTCTCTGGGGGATGAGAGAGGAGGAGTGTCTCTGGGGGATGAGAGAGGAGGAGTGTCTCTGGGGGATGAGAGAGGAGGAGTGTCTCTGGGGGATGAGAGAGGAGGAGTGTCTCTGGGGGATGAGCGAGGAGGAGTGTCTCTGGGGGATGAGCGGGGAGGAGTGTCTCTGGGGGATGAGAGAGGAGGAGTGTCTCTGGGGGATGAGAGAGGAGGAGTGTCTCTGGGGGATGAGAGAGGAGGAGTGTCTCTGGGGGATGAGAGAGGAGGAGTGTCTCTGGGGGATGAGAGAGGAGGAGTGTCTCTGGGGGATGAGAGAGGAGGAGTGTCTCTGGGGGATGAGAGAGGAGGAGTGTCTCTGGGGGATGAGAGAGGAGGAGTGTCTCTGGGGGATGAGAGAGGAGGAGTGTCTCTGGGGGATGAGAGAGGAGGAGTGTCTCTGGGGGATGAGAGAGGAGGAGTGTCTCTGGGGGATGAGAGAGGAGGAGTGTCTCTGGGGGATGAGAGAGGAGGAGTGTCTCTGGGGGATGAGAGAGGAGGAGTGTCTCTGGGGGATGAGAGAGGAGGAGTGTCTCTGGGGGATGAGAGAGGAGGAGTGTCTCTGGGGGATGAGAGAGGAGGAGTGTCTCTGGGGGATGAGAGAGGAGGAGTGTCTCTGGGGGATGAGAGAGGAGGAGTGTCTCTGGGGGATGAGAGAGGAGGAGTGTCTCTGGGGGATGAGAGAGGAGGAGTGTCTCTGGGGGATGAGAGAGGAGGAGTGTCTCTGGGGGATGAGAGAGGAGGAGTGTCTCTGGGGGATGAGAGAGGAGGAGTGTCTCTGGGGGATGAGAGAGGAGGAGTGTCTCTGGGGGATGAGAGAGGAGGAGTGTCTCTGGGGGATGAGAGAGGAGGAGTGTCTCTGGGGGATGAGAGAGGAGGAGTGTCTCTGGGGGATGAGAGAGGAGGAGTGTCTCTGGGGGATGAGAGAGGAGGAGTGTCTCTGGGGGATGAGAGAGGAGGAGTGTCTCTGGGGGATGAGAGGGGAGGAGTGTCTCTGGGGGATGAGAGGGGAGGAGTGTCTCTGGGGGATGAGAGGGGAGGAGTGTCTCTGGGGGATGAGAGGGGAGGTGTGTCTCTGGGGGATGAGAGGGGAGGTGTGTCTCTGGGGGATGAGAGGGGAGGTGTGTCTCTGGGGGATGAGAGGGGAGGTGTGTCTCTGGGGGATGAGAGGGGAGGAGTGTCTCTGGGGGATGAGAGAGGAGGAGTGTCTCTGGGGGATGAGAGAGGAGGAGTGTCTCTGGGGGATGAGAGAGGAGGAGTGTCTCTGGGGGATGAGAGAGGAGGAGTGTATATGGGGGATGGGAGAGGAGGAGTGTATATGGGGGGGGAGAGGAGGAGTGTATATGGGGGGGGAGAGGAGGAGTGTATATGGTGGGGAGGAGAGGATGAGTGTATATGGGGGGGGGGGGGAGATGAGGAGTGTATATGGGGGGGGAGAGGAGGAGTGTATGGGGTGAGGTGAGGGGAGGAAGAGTGTATTGGGGGCAGGGGGAGAAGGATTGTAGCTTGCATATCTCTGGTAGGATTTACTTCATTTTTATTCATATTTTAATTGTTTGAGCTTTTCTTTGCAATGTTTGGTGATTGGTTGTTGAGGTCCTCTCCAGTTCCCTTCCCTCCCCTATCCCTGCCCTAATGTCTGCCGAATGTGCGCTGCCTTTTCTTCACTGCCCACAAGGTTTTGTTCAGAACTGGTCACATACGCTGATCTAAGTCGATTTGGAGTACGTTTTTGCTGGCCAAAGAGGCATAAATGGCCAAAACTGGCGTAAGTGTCTGGGAACGCCCCCTTTTGGGGGGAAAAAAATGACCTAAAAAAAATCGTACCTAACTGACTTATTCTGGAGCAAATTTAGGGGGGAAAATGGCATTTTTTAAACTTACGCCAGAAAAAACAACTTACTCCAAAAAAATTGATGCAAGTCATGTCCAAAGTTGGGCCCATTGACATTACTTTGTATTTACGAAGTAATTCTTGACAATGAACTGGAAACTGGGCAAATTTTTAAAATAACGTTCATAATGGCTTGTGTAGCACTGTAGTAGAGTGTCGCCAACCACCCTAACTCTGCAGAAAACTATTTTTAAGCGCTCAGTAATTAGCATCATCTCTCTCCTGCGCTAATCTGTACTTTCCTGGGACCTTAAACTTCTGGAACATTCCCTCCCTCAATCTTCCCTTCAACCGACAATCTACAGGTGTTTAAAAGCCGAGCTTGCTGTCACATCACCATTACCTAGCCTTCTCGTTCCTCCTCAACCTCTGGTATCATGGCCCTTTGCTCATCACCTTGCCTTGTCAATTTAAAAACAATTAACTTATTTTATCACTTGTCAGGGTTGTCAACATGAGAGCTGTTAGGAGAAATGTCTGATTTAAAAAAAAAACTGAAGCAGATCACAATCCCGTTTCAAAAAATGGCTTATACCTGAATAAATTCACACTATTAATAAATTAAACTACAAATGAACAAGGTTTTTTTTTTATCTGCTTCTTTATTCCTCATTTTGGTAAGTCCAGCGATAACTAACAAACAAAAAAATACTGGAACTGCGCATGTGCAACTACTTCCGGTTCATTGGCAGCAGTCGTGTCCTTGTATTTCAATAGACAAAGTCAAATAGGTTTTGTTCTTCTGGTCTGACCATCTTGCAGTGGTTATACTTGTGATGTAAAGTAAGGAGACATGTCATGTTTTCACTAAATTTCACAACCAAGATTTAACAGTTTAAATGCTGAAAGAATGCTTTCCAGCAACCTAACTCTTTCTTCCACTTTTTGTAGGCTTTATGGGAACAGTGCAACAATGGCCATGATCTCGATGTGTCTGCTTTTATGAAGCGATGACATCAAAGTTTGTAGCAACTATAATGATGCATTCCTCTGATGAAACTGTGGATCAAGCCAGAGAATTACAGATCCCAAAGATTGGGAGTTTGGATTATATGCCTCTTGGAACATGTAGAGCAATGGAAAGTTGATCTGATTCTTACAAACTGGCTGTCGCTGATCTTTGTGTGTGTGTGTGTATAATGTATAGTTGTGTGTAACATTATGGTGTCTTGCCAAGAACAGTGCTTCCCATTCACATGTAGCAGCAGTAGTGTACAAGACTATGTGTGCTGAGTTACAAAGAGGGGAAGGGCTGAGGGTGGCCCAAGGAATTTGGAACTATTTTCAAAGATACAAGATTCAAGGTTTTTTCAAATAATTTGATAAATTTTTTCTTTTCATCAAGCACTCCTATGTCACGTTTAGAAGTTGGAGGCAAAGTAAAGCGCTCCCTGCTTTTCACCAATTTAGGAAGACCAGTCACCACTGCACCAGTCTGATCTTTTTGCATTTGCATAACCATCTGTGGGCCTCAGATTTTCAAATAAAGGCCGTTTTGTGTTGTGTTTCCCTATGTTCTTGGAACTGAATGGAGACTATCTAAACTCATTCACCTATGGCTACCAGAGATTTAATTCCCATCCTTTTGGGCTAGAATTTATCATTGCTACCAAAGCTGAAAAATCAGGAGTCTAACCCATTGAATCACTTTCACATTTGAGGCTTTAAAACCGTAAATTTGTATTTTCTTGATCAATCAATTGGAATTTGAAGTGTGTAAAGATGGCGAATTAGTTTATTTTCCTGCATTTGTAGTGAATTTTTTTATACATAAACCTGATTGACAAGTCAATGTGTTGTACCCCCCAGCTAGTTACATACTTTGTTGAGATAACCTGTAAATACTTTGAACCGTAGCACTTGTTAAACTTGATATACAAGTACTTTTGTATTTTTTTTAAAAAGACAAATTTTGATGAATCTAAATATAAGCTGTAATTGCCTGATTGAAATTGTTACTAATATACTGTACCTAATTGATTTGTAAATGCAAATAAAGAGAACATGTAAGTAAGTACATTATACTTCAACCAGAATTGTCTGAGGTTAATTCACCATGAATCCGATATAGTAGTATTTGTTTGGTCCTCTAATAGGTATGTCATAACTTCATCTTTCAAAGCTCCTGAGATTTTAAAATAGTTGTACAAGAACTATGAAAAGACATGATTTAGTTGATGAGTCTGTTAGATAACAACACTGCTTAAATTGATGCCTTGGGGAGAGAATACCGAAAAGAACATTAATTTGTAGATCTAGTCTACTGAGAGAACATTGAAGCTAACATTAGTTATCAGTGAATGCTTTTGGGCTAGAATTTCCCAAAAATACGCCAGCCCAAAATACCGCTAAGATTTTAAAATTACCGTGGATGAAAAGTTCCACAAAAAAAGGAAAGAATTCCGCCCGACAGAAAAACTGGACCTTACACCCCGATTCTTGGTGGCAAACACGATCCTGGGCCGATTGGGTGGTTCTTAATCAAAATGGGCAGTAATTACTAAAATTTAGACCGAGGCTGTAGGTTGGGCC
The DNA here is from genome assembly GCF_044704955.1 of Pristiophorus japonicus. Classification (NCBI taxonomy): domain Eukaryota; kingdom Metazoa; phylum Chordata; class Chondrichthyes; family Pristiophoridae; genus Pristiophorus; species Pristiophorus japonicus. The sequence continues at coordinate 174,751,848 of NC_091983.1, read as the reverse complement.
TAAGAGGGGGGGAAAACGCGCGCACGCTTTTTTTCCAAAAAACAAAATAAAAAATCAGAAAACATTTCTGGACCCTTTTCAACTTAATCGCTGTAAAATAATTTAAAAATAATTATTAAAAACCCTTCAACATACCTTTTTTTTTCCGTAGGGCTACTTACTTACTGCCCAGCTCTGGCTGCTTTTCGTGGGCGTTTTTTTCAATCTTGCCTATGGGTCGCTGCTGAGCCCAAATTTGGGCGGGTAATGGTTTTTGGATGGTGCACGCCAGCGGTCCGCTCCCCAGTGGTATTTCGAAACCACCGGCAGAACTCTGTGGAAATTTCTGACCAATACCACCGAGAAACCAGGTGGAGATACAGTGGAACATCCAGCTCTATGGGCTGTAATGTAATGTAACAGTGAAGATGTAACCATTTGTGACCATGCTCATGCACTCGAAATGTAATACAGATTTGCTTCAGAAGTATACCCACATTAAGATACTAACTACTATAGAAGAGAAATTCTCTGCAGTTTTATGTACAGTTTGTTGCTCACTTGAAAAATTTGGTTTAAAATGATAGCTAATAAAAGTTGATCTTCCAATCAAATCAGCTATTATCTTTTCTTAAAACTTGATGTAATGGGTTATATTAATGCTAATATAACCGGATCTACTGTGCCTGTATGTAGTTCATCAGCACATTGTCCAACTAGGCCTGTTTTTGCACACTGTTTGAGTAGTTTCTTTATAAACAAGAATCCTTGATTCCAGCAAAGATTTGAAGTCTGATAGCAGCAGCCATTTTTCTGTTCCCTGAATTTTTATGCAACCGCCTCTGAATAGACTCATTAGACAGTGTGAAACAGGCTCTGTAGACCTAATCAGAAACCATTGACTAAAACTCAGCCCTGGGTCTTGTATTCTGTTAATACAATGGACTTGTGACAAGAAACCTTGTGCCAGATTTTGTTTACAAAATAATGGTGAGGCCAATGGTGCTCGCTGTTATTTATGCGTAAATGGTACAACAACTTCAAGCGAGGAGTAGATGTGCAGTTAAATGCCAATATCCAAAAGTTGCTGTCAGAGTTGCAATTCTGCCATTAGCTTCACAAATCTTGATCACCATTGAAATGGATTGAATGTCGTGAAGTTGCTGTATTTGCATGGTTGATGCGAGCTAAATTCGCCACAAAGTTAAATCTTGTCATTTCAAGTGCAATTAACTTTTTAACAGCATGATTGTTAATTACTGCCAATCAACCTCTGGCACTGAAATTGTTAGGAATATGGAGTCTCATTCCTTTAATTGTTGGAGATTTTAAAAAGTTTTTTAAAACCTTTCCTTTCTATCTCTCTCTGCTCCCTCTTAATCCAATCTTTCCCTCTATTTCTCTGTACCTGATTTGACATTAAAGTCACTGCAGGCGGTTCTGATCCTAGTCTAATTGCGAGACGGACGGTTTGAATCGCCTTCGCCTTACGAAAGTTCTAGACCCGGGAATTATTATTCAGAGTGTAAATGAAATGAGTCGCGGACAGGAATGCTTCGGGAAAAAATCGTACTTATATTTATTTGGTCTAACACACACTGGCTAAAACATGTACTACTAAACAAAATCACTGTCTCTGTGGAGAATAAAATCCAGGTTACAAACAACATACATATACAGTACAGAAATGAGACCTAGTAACATGCAGTAATTCCCTGGTGGATTCTAACCCTACCCCTACTAATGAATTACCCTCCCCAGAATAGCCCTGAAAAGCTTCACTTCTGAGAAAACCCTGAGCCCTTACCCAGCTTGCCTGGGATATCTGGTTACTGGTTTGGGACACTCTCGATCATGCTCACCACCACACCAGCCGGCTTCCTTTCTTTAGCTCAGCTGTGGGAAGTCACTGCCTGGTCTTCAGTCTCGGTAGCTTCTTCTGCGGCCTCTTCCTCTGGGACATCGATCTTGGTAGAGGGAGAGAGCTCTCTCTAGATACTTTTTTAAAATTTCAAAATATACTTTATTCATATAAAAATTTGCACAATACATTGGAAAGCAGTTCAGTACATTTGGATGCGGTCAGCAATTCCATACAATACATTTGGATGCTGACGGTAGTTCTGTTCAATACATTTGCTTGCTTTACATTTTGAGGTACAATCCAGGATACATTGTAATAGTCATCAAATTACATTACATGGTACACGGAATGGGTGAGGGTAGTTACATTTCTTTGCAACATACATTACTAAACTGAACTTGCATTATACATGGCACTACATAGGTGTTTTCAGATCATGGTGCTCTATGTACACAAAAAGTTTACAAGTACAGCCCGAGGGGAGTTTTATACTGATTCCAGCCCCTGGGTTTACCGTGGCGGGAGGGCTTTAAACTGTGACTCTTTCCCCAGAACTCTCTAGATACGAGTTGCAAGTTCCAAGCTTCACTCCAAACTCCAAGCTAAAAATAAAGTGGAAAGACCCTGTCTTTATGGGAGTCTTGCTACCCCTATCTTTCCTGCCAATCTTTAAAATCCTTTGTTTCTAAGCATAGGTACTTAGTCAGTGATGGGCCATCCAACCCATGTGTATTGGGCTGATGGCCCTTAATCTGGGCATCTCTTTGTTGGGAAAAACACGGCTCCGCTTTGGCTGGTCAGGCTAGTGGGTTCATTGTTCTGTTTTTCCTTCTCAGATGGAAATGAGAAATGCTTTTGCATATTAGAGTGGCTTTGTCAGTGCCCTTCCCCCAGCTCCCCACCCCCTTCCTGGCCGACAGCTCTTTTGTCACAGCTAACTGCTATGCGGTCTCTGGAGTTTTAACAAAACCAGCTTTTTCCACATATCTGCACAGGATGACCCCTTAAATCCACGAAATGTTCTCGCCTGAGTCCATTTTTTAAACAGAAAATGTGACCTCTTCAGTCACCCACTCTAATTTTCTTCTGTCCTTCCACTGTGTATTTCTCAATGCTTCAATCTGATTGGTTAAGGAGATCGCCAGTTGGCTGCCTTGTTCACTTGGGTCCCAGATGCCCTGTTTCCCTTGCTGTGCTGTCATTAGCTCGCACTTTCAGCAACTTGGGCAAAAATGTTTTGAGTTAAAGGGTACCATTAGATGCCCTGCGGCATAAAAATCTGGTCCTTGTTTGTATTCATTTTATTGCTTGTTTTGTACAGCTAGAAATAGCATACAAGGATAGTAACACTCAAAGCAACACTAAGCAACTTGTCTGCAAAAAAAGCCATCCGCTCAGAACAGACAAAAGGACACTAAACTGCACGACGGTTGTCCAAAGTAATCAGTTATTTGCAATTATAAGCATTAAGCCATTGGTGGTTGCTTGGTTCCATAAAGTGATGAACACTTGCTTTTTAAGATGTTCTATACAAGTTGCCTAGCATATCAGTCACAGACTGAGAAATGCCCTTCACAAAGAGATTCAAACAAATTAATAGTCTATTGACTTGATTTAAGGAGATTAAGAAATGTTGCCTTTTAAGGATAGGTTTGAGAGTAATCATGTGTCATCTGGTTGCAGATCAAAGCAGAGGTTGCAGTCTTGGGTAGTGGCTTTGATTGACAGCTGTTTGAGACCATTGAGTGGGCAAGGCCATTGATTGGCTAGATTCCTCATTGATTGGCAGCTTGACATTCGGGTCCCTCTTACAGAATTAAGTTGGGCATCGGTTTCAGTGGGTGAACCTCACAGCAAAATAATACAACGCTATTTTGTTTTTAAAGTCCATGCCAGTCTAGCCTGGGAGGTAGTTTGTCTTCTGTTTGAGAGTCCATGGGGCTGAATTGCTGTGGGGGTTCTCGAGCTAGTCTGAAAAAAAAAATTCCTCCAACTAAATATTGGGAAGACTGAAGCTATTGTCTTCGGTCCCCGCCACAAATTCCAGTCCCTCGTTACTGACTCCATCTGTCTCCCTGGCAACTACCTGAGGTTCAACCAGACTATTCACAATCTTAGTGTCATATTTGATCTCGATGAGCTTCCAACCATACATCCACGCCATCATTAAGACTGTGTATTTCCACCTCTATAACATCGCCTGATTACAAACCTGCCTCAGCTCATGTGCTGAAACCATCATCCATGTCTTGGTTACTTCTTGACTTGACTGTTCCACCACTTTCTTGGCTAGCCTCCCACCTTACACACTCCATAAAATTAAGGTCATTCAAAAGTTGGCTGCCTGTATCTTAACTCTCACCAAATCCCGCTCACCTATCACCCCTGTACTCGCTGACCTACATCGGATCCCGGTTAAGCAACGCCTTGATTTCAAAATTCTCATCCTTATTTTCAAATCGCTCATGGCCTCACCTCTCCATATCCCTGTAACCTCCTCCACCCCACAATCCTCCCAGATCTTTGCGCTCCTCCAATTCTGGCCTCTTATGCATCCCTGATTTTCATCGCTCCACCATTGGTCTTCAGTTGCCAATGCCCTAAACTCTGGAATTCACATCCTAAACTTCTCCGCCTCTCTTTCCTCCTTTAAGATGCTTCTTAAGGAAGAAAATACTTTACATATGTCCTGCGCTACAACAACTTGTATTTATATAGTACCTTTAACTTGGTAAAACGTTCCGAGGGGCTTCACAGGAGTGTTAGAAAATAAAATTTGATACTGAACCATGTAAGGAGATATTAGGGCAGATGACCAAAAAATTTTATGGAACATCTTAAAGGAGGTAGAGAGCGGAGAGGTTTAGGAAGGGAATTTCAGAGCATAGGGCCTTGGCAGCTGAAGCGATTAAAATCGTGGATGTTCAAGAGGCCAGAATTAGAGGAGCGTAGATATCTCTGCGTGAGACAGGAGAAGATTAGAGATAGGAAGGGGCGAGGCCATGGAGCTATTTGAAAACTAGGATAAGAATTTTTAAATCGAGGCATTGGGAGCCAATGTAGGTTAGCAAGCACAGGGGTGATGGGTGAACAGGACACAGGCAGCAGAGTTTGGATGACCTAAAATTTAGTGGGTAGCATGTGGGAGGCCAGTAAGGAGTGTGTTAGAATACGCTCAACAAAAAATTATGGGGCAAAACTTCATCAGTATTGCTCCTAGTGCAGACCTTCGCTGCCAGAATCACACTTCCCTGATTTTCCATTCAATAACTTTAATGGATAGCAAATCATGTCCCAATTTTCCAATATGTAGTCCTGATGCAAGAAGCCCTGCTTCAGGAGTGCTAAAGATAAAATCTACCTCTATATCTTTACTATGTCATAATTTTAAAAATCTTTGTATTCACACGCCATAACGGTATGCCCCAGTAATTTTGTATCTAGATTCAGTTAACATATAAATGATTTTGACTCTGAAATTGGAGCTATTATATTGAAATTTGCTGATACCAAATTTTAGGGTATCGCCAATAATGTGGAGGACTGCACCAAAATAGAGAAAGACATAAACAGGTTTACAGAGTGGGTAGATAAATGGCAAATTAAATTCAAGATAAAGCAAATGGTTCATTTTGGGAGAAGGAAAAAAATGTCCCTTATTCTTTGAATGGTAAGAGATTAAATGAGGTACAGGAGCAAAGAGATCGGGAATACAGATACTTATATCACTGAAGGTAGCGACTCAAGTTCCTAAGGCCATAAAGAGTGCAAGCACAGCACTGGGGTTCATTTCTAGAGGAATAGATTACAAATGCAGGAATATAGAATCTTGGTTCGACCACACACTTGGAGTATTGTGTGCAGTACTGGTCTCCATATTACCAAAATAATACTGAAACACTGACGAAAGTGCAGAAAAGATTTACAAGAGTGTTAGAATTGAGAGGGTGCAACCATCTGGAAAGATTGAGCAGGTTGGATAAGAGGAGACCTGATAGAAAAATCTTCAGGATTATGAAGGGGTTCGATGTGGAGAATCTGTGGGTGAGTCCAGAACAAGGAGGTATAAATATAAGATAGGCACTAATGGATCAAATAAAGAATTTAGGAGGAATTTGTTTACCCAGAGAGTAGTGAGAATGTGGAGCAGATAGCATTCATGCATTAATGGGGAAGTCTGATACAGACATCAAGGAGAAGGGAATAGAGGAATATGGAGATAGGGTGAGAAGAGATAATTTGAGTGGGAGGAGATTCACGTCGATTTCAAGCACCGGTATAAACCAGTTGGGCTGAATAGCCTGTTTCTGTGCATTAAGATTCGAGGTAATTCTATGATAAAGGATATTTTTTTTTTAATTATAACATCACGGATAAGTGTGAGGTAATGCATTTTGGGAGGTCTAAAAAGGCAAGGGAATATATATTAAATGGTACGACACTGAAAAGTGTAGAGGAGCAAAGGGACCTTGGAGTGCAGATCCACAGATCCCTGAAGGTAGCAGGCCAGGTAGATAAGCTGGTTAAGAAGGCACATGGAATACTTGCCTTTATTAGTCGAGCCATGGAGTACAAGGGCAAGGAGGTTATGCTTAAACTGTATAAAACACTGGTTAGGCCGCAGCTGGAGTACTGTGTGCAGTTTTGGTCACCACATTATAGGAAAGATGTGATTGCACGGGAAAGGGTGCAGAGGAGATTTACAAGAATGTTGCCTGGACTGGAGAATTTTGGCAATGAGGAAAGATTGGAGATGCTGGGTCTGTTTTCTTTGGAACAGAGGAGGCTGAGGGAAGACCTGATTGAGGTGTATAAAATAATGAGGAGCCTGGATAGAGTGGATAGGAAGGACCTGTTTCCCTTGGCAGAGGGGTCAACAACCAGGGGCCATAGATTTAAAGAATTGGGGGGAGGTATAGAGGAGATATGAGGGGAAATCTCTTTACCCAGAGGGTGATAGGGGTGTGGAACTCACTGCCTGAAAGGGTGGTAGAGGCAGAAAGCCTCACCACATTTAAAACATACTTGGATGTTCTCTTAAAGTGCCGTAACCTGCAGGGCTACGGACCAAGAGCTGGAAAGTGGGTTTAGGGCTGGATAGCTCTTGGTCGGCCAGTGCGGACACGATGGGCCGAAATGGCCTCCTTCCATGCTGTAAATTTCTATGATTCTATTATATTTATTTGGTTCATGGACAAATGCAACATTATTATTCATCACCTTCTTAGTATGATCATACTGGGACTCACCTCATGTGATCATCATGCCATTTAAAAGCCATTTCATATTTCTGGTTTGGTTATTGAAAGAAGTTTCCTTCAATGGCACCACCAGAGGGAGGTGTTCGCAGCCAATTAAACTGTCAGTAAACTCTAGACCAGTTTTTAAATTGAACTTGGACTCTTGCACTGCATTACTATTTATTACTACCCGCACAAGTCAGGAATGTGATGGAACACTCTCCACTTACCTGGATGAGTGCAGATCCAACAACACTCAAGAAGCTCGACATCATCCAGGACAGAGCAGCTCGCTTGATTGGCACCCCATCCACCACCATAAACATTCTCTCCCTCCACCAATGGCATACTGTGGCTGCAGTGTGTACCATCCATAAGATGTACTGCAGCAACTCGCTAAGGCCTCTTCGGCAGTTCCTCCCAAACCCGTGACCATTACCACCTAGAAGTACAAAGGCAACAGGCGCATGGGAACACCATCACCTGCAAGTTCCCCTCCAAATCACACACCATCCTGACTTGGAAGTATATTGCCGTTCCTTCATCGTCGCTGGGTTAAAATCCTGGAACTCCCTCTGTAACAGCACTGTGGGAGTACCTTCACCACACGGACTGCAGCGGTTCAAAAAAGCGGCTCACCACCATCTTCTCAAGGGCAATTAGGAGTGGGCAATAAATGCTGGCCTTACCAGTGATGCCCACATCCCATGAACAAATGTAAAAAAAAATTAGCGAGATAGGCTGATCCCTCTTTTTTCCTCACCCTGAATGTAAAAGTGCATGTAACCTCATGATTTACAAAATCTAATTGGTGCTAAAGTAAACTCTTTGCAATAATGGGTCTAATTTGATATTTATTATTTCCTGAAAATATTATGTGCCCATTTTCTTTTGCTTTCAACTACATAATTCCTGGAACAAGACGATATTGCTCTGATTTTACTTGAAACCTTATAAACTATCATAATAAACAACAAAAGCAGTTTGCAAATATCAGAGCCTTGAGGAAAGAAAATGATAGACATTGAGAAATCTTTATTGTACAGTCTTTTACTGAGGAAGTAGGTCGGCAATCGACTGATGAGCCTCTGGCAATACCCCCTGAAATGGGCTACAGGGATGTGTGGCCTAATGAGGACTTGAACTCATTCTTATGGATAAAGGATTGACCTTCATTTAGCACCTCAGAGTGGAAACGTGACTGAGATCAGGAGCTGAGCAAATGGACAATTTCAGGTATAAATCCACCAATCAATAGACTGAGTGAGCTGATGCTACATTGCCCTATGATACTGCACAATCTCCAAAGCCCAAAGATTAAGTCACGTCTGTTATATGTATTCCTATATGTATTTAATTTATTTTTTTGTCTTCTCCAAAGTAAATCCTTTTAAGAATGAAACAGTTTCCCCATTTCACAAGCTCTGGGTCAGCATCAAACGCACCCAAAACAGATCTGATTCGCTATGTAAACAAACCAGATGGGACCTGAGCTTAAGCACTCTCACATCACTCCTCACATATGTCTCCGCTGCAGACTTCCTCCAGCTCTAACAATGTACTATAGCCCTGACTTCAGAAGAGCAGATTGATCTGCTATTGCACCAGTGTGAATGCTTCCATTTCCTTACTCAGTCATGCCTAATTTAGATTACACTCCATGATTGTGTGTCGGGAGTATTGTTTTTCCATATTCCACATTGCACTACTTATTTATACCCGGCTTGAAAACTTGTGAAAGGTAAGTGCACTGAACAACCATTATTACTAGCCAAGCTGTTCCAGTACAGCTACAGCACTGGCACCTACCCGACAATGTGGAAAAATGCCCAGATATGTCCGGTCTGCAAAAAGCAGGACAAATCCAATCTGGCCAATGACCACCCCATCAGTCTACTCTCAATCATCAGCAAAGTTGTTATATATGTAAACTGTCATGTATTCAACCAGCATTGTAACCCATGTATAAACTGACCTAAGTTGTACACCGTGAGAACACTGACCACTAGGTGGGAGACACTCCTAACCTGGACCTTCAGGTATAAAAGGGGAAGCTCCACCCACCTTCATCACTTGAGTGTGAAGGAATAAAGGACAGGTCACAGACTGACCTTCTCTCAAGCATGGGCCTCGTGTGCATTTATACTATATAGTAAGGACCTATCAATGGCGACAAGAAACTGGGATTTAAACCACGTGAGCATGGCCACTAGCAGAACAGACGAGAGGTACTGTGTTAAGGAATGGTTGGGACAGAGATTCAACATTGTTAAAGCAGCACACAGTTCTCCAGGCAGACAAGGGCAGTCAGGCATGCCCCAACATGTAGTCGAACCCAGAGGGGGAGTTCGACAGAGACAATGGCAAGCTGAACAGCGATTCACGCCATTGCAAGGGACAATGCGGCCAGTAATGGGGCCATCAACACCTGTTAATGGTGCACTCAAGGACAATAACAGGGGCAGTCAGGGACGATCGACTGGCAAGGGACCTTTTGTTTCAAACAGCAGCTCATGCTGGAGGCGTGGAGGAATACATTCAGCCGGAGTTTGCAGAGATGAGCAAAATACCTGCAGAAATTGCAGAAATGGACACTGGGGGAAATCGCTGGAAGCTGAAGTTCAGCGAGTTCATGTGGAGCACTTATACAGTTCATACACCAGGACGCCACCGATAATGATGAAAGTGCTCCTCAATGGCATCCCAGTATCAATGGAGTTAGACACGGGTGCCAGCCAGTCCCTGATGGGTATCAAACAGTTCGAAAAGTTGTGGGCATCCAAGGCCAGGAGGCCAAAATTATCGCCGATTGACGCACAGCTATGGACATACACAAAGCAGATCATTCCGGTGCTAGGCAGTGCCACGGTAGTCGTGACCCACAAAGATTCGGAGAACAGGTTGCCACTCTGGATTGTCCCAGGGGACGGTCCTGCACTACTGGGGAGGAGTTGGCTTGCTGTCATGAACTGGAAATGGGGCGATGTCAATGCAATTTCCTCTGTGGAGCGAGGATCATGCTCACAGGTCCTGGACAAATTTGACTCATTATTTCAACCCGGCATTGGCACTTTCATGGGGGCCAAGGTAGTGATTCACATAAACCCGGACGCCAGACCAGTACACCACAAGGCCAGAGTGGTGCCATACGTGATGCGGGAAAAGATAGAAGGCGAATTGGACCGCCTGTTGAGGGAAGGCATCATCTCGCCAGTTGAATTCAGTGACTGGACGAGCCCAATTGTGCCGGTGCTCAAGGCGGATGGGTCGGTCAGGATACGTGGCGATTACAAGGCCACCATCAATCGGGTGTCACTCCAAGACCAGTACCCGCTACCGAGAGCGGAGGACCTCTTTGTGATGCTATCCGGTGGCAAACTTTTTTCAAAATTGGACCTGACCTCAGCTTACATGACCCAGGAGCTGGCGAGTGAGTCGAAGAAGCTGACCACCATCACGACACACAAGGGGTTGTTTGAGTACAACAGATGTCCGTTCGAGATTCGCTTGGCCGCCGCGATCTTCCAACGAAATATGGAAAGCCTCCTCAAGTCGATTCCAGGGACGGTGGTTTTTCAGGACGACATCCTCATTACGGGTTACGATACTGAAGAACACCTCCACAACCTGGAGGAGGTGCTACGCAGACTGGACCGGATAGGTCTGCGACTGAAAAAGGCGAAGTGCGTCTTCCTAGCTCCAGAGGTAGAATTCCTGGGGATGAGGGGAGCAGCAGACGGGATCAGCCCTACTGCATCCAAGACGGAAGCGATCCAGAGAGCACCCAGACCCCGTAACACGACGGAGCTGCGTTCGTTCCTGGGGCTCCTGATCTATTTTGGTAACTTTCTTCCCAAATTGAGCACGCTGCTAGAGCCGCTACACGTGCTCCTACGCAAAGGTCGCAAATGGGTCTGGAGGGACAGCCAGGAAAGGGCTTTTAATAGAGCACACAATTTGTTATGTTCCAACAATCTGTTAACGCTATATGACCCATGTAAGAAACTTGTGTTAACGTGCGATGCGTCGTCCTATGGTGTCAGGTGTGTGTTGCAGCATGTCAATGCCAAGGGTCAGTTACAGCCGGTAGCTTATGCCTCCAGGAGTCTGTCCCAGGCAGAAAGGGGCTACGGGATGGTAGAAAAGGAGGCGCTCGCATGTGTATATGTGGTAAAGAAATGCACCAGTACCTGTTTGGCAGGAAATTTGAGCTGGAGACAGATCACAAACCCCTGACGTCCCTTTTGGCCGACAACAAGGCCATAAATGCAAATGCATCGGCCCGCATACTCACGTCAGCTGCCTATGACTACACAATTCGGCACAGACCGGGCACCGAAAACTGCGCCGATGCACTCAGCAGGCTCCCACTAGCCACCACTGAGGGGGCTACCGAGCATGGTGCTGAGATGGTCATGGCTGTTGAAGCTTTCGGAAGCGAAGGCTCACCCGTGACAGCCCGTCAGATTAAAGTCTGGACAAATAGAGACCCGCTATTGTCTCTAGTCAAGAAATGTGCCCTGAATGGGGACTGGGCAGCCACGTACAGGGCATGCCCTGAGAAATTTAAACCATTTCACAGGCGCAAGGATGAACTCTCGATTCAGGCCGATTGCGTACTGTGGGAAAACCGCGTAGTCATGCCCCAGATGAGTGAGAGGTGTTCATCAGAGAGCTCCACAATGGGCACCCGGGCATTGTCACGATGAAGGCAATTGCCAGGTCACACGTTTGGTGGCCAGAGATAGACGCAGATCTGGAACTTTGTGTTTGCAGGTGCAACACGTATGCCCAGCTGGGCCATGCGCCCAGGGAAGCCCCCCTTAGCCCCTGGCCATGGCCCGCCAAGCCTTGGTCATGCATCCATGTGGACTACGCAGGTCCTTTCATGGGGAAAATGTTTTTGGTTGTAGTAGACGCCTACTCCAAATGGATCAAGTGTGACATTTTAAATTCAAGCACATCCTCTGCCACGGTAGAAAGTCTACGGGCAATGTTCGCCGCCCACGGTCTACCGGACATCTTGGTCAGTGACAATGGCCCGTGCTTCACTAGCACTGAATTCCAAGACTTCATGGCAGGCAATGGAATTAACCATATTAGAACGGCACCGTTCAAGCCGGCCTCAAACGGCCAGGCAGAACGAGCAGTGCAGATAATCAAACAGGGAATGCTCAGATTCCAAGAGGGTTCCCTACAAACCCGCTTATCACGTCTCCTGTTGGCCTATAGATCCCGACCACACTCGCTCACAGAGGTTCCACCCGCAGAGCTACTAATGAAAAGGACGCTCAAAACCCGATTATCCCTTATACACCCCACCATGAAAGAAATTGTCGAGAGCAGGCGCCAGTCACAATATCACTACCATGACAGGAATGCGAGGGCACGATGTATTGATGTAAATGATCATGTTTTTGTCCTCAACTACGCTGCAGGGCCCAAATGGCTCGCAGGCACTGTGGTTGCCAAAGAGGGAAATAGGATTCTGGTAGTTAAACTTACCAATGGACAAATCTGCCGCAAACATGTGGATCAAACAAAAAGGAGGTTCAGCAACCCCATAGAAGAAGCAGAGGAAGAACACGATATAGAGTTCACTCCACCACAGGTGACCGAACACCGGAACCAAAGGGAGGAGAGCCCAGTCACTGTGGGCAGTCCGGACAGGCCTGAGGCATGCAAACAGCAGACACTCAGGCCAGCGCCCAACAACCGGAGCCCCAACTCAGGCGCTCTACAATGGAGCGTAAACCACCAGAGAGACTCAACCTGTGATCCCAATAAGACTTTGGGGGGGGGGGGAGGTGATGTCATGTATTCAACCAGCATTGTAACCCATGTATAAACTGACCTAAGTTGTACACCGTGAGAACACTGACCACTAGGTGGGAGACACTCCTAACCTGGACCTTCAGGTATAAAAGGGGAAGCTCCACCCACCTTCATCACTTGAGTGCGAAGGAATAAAGGACAGGTCACAGACTGACCTTCTCTCAAGCATGGGCCTCGTGTGCATTTATACTGTGTAGTAAGGACGTATCATAAACATTACCAATGTGTAAGACTTACCACCAGGGGACGCATCTGTGGGAGACCCAAGGGTCACCCGCACACCCTGGGCAAGCAGGTATAAAAGGCAGTCAACCATGCTGCTTCCTCACTCTGGAGTTACATTAAAGAGACCAAGGTCACAACAGTTTGAGCTTAATATATACAGTCTTGTGGAGCTTTTCTGAACATAACAATTGGCGCCGAGTAACAGATCACGAACTTTCACGCGGTTATGGCTGCCGTTGGTATTCTTGAGAGATTTGTAGAGGGTGATGATTGGGAAGCCTTCGTTGAGCATCTTGACCAGTACTTCGTGGCCAACGAGCTGAAAAAGGAAGAAACCGCGGTCAAATGCAGGGCCATTCTCCTCACCGTTTGCGGGTCCACGATATCTGGCCTCATCAAAAATCTGCTAGCACCGACAAAACCAACGGAGAAAACATATGAAGAGTTGTGCACACTGGTTCGGGAACACCTCAAGCCGAAGGAGAGCATCTTGATGGCCAGGTATCGCTTTTATACGCACCAATGCACCGAAGTCAGGACGTAGCGAGCTATGTCGCCGACCTAAGATGCCTTGCGAGACCGTGCATATTTGCTGGATGTTTGGGGGAAGTGTTACGGGACTTTATCAAGCTTGGAATCGGCCATGCAGTCATTCTTCGCAAACTGCTATCTGCCGAATCCCTAGATCTGAGCAAGGCCATCACGATAGCCCAGGCTTTTATGGCCACGAACGACAACACTAAACAGACATCATTGCAGCATCGAAACTCACCGGCAAGTACTGTGCATAAAATAACACCTTCAGCAGGCAGAACTGTATATGGCAGGGCCTACACGCCCTCATAGGCCAGACCTAGGATGACTCAGAGTCCGCCGTGGCACGTGAATGCGAATCTATTAGCACCATGTTGGCGCTGCGGGGGTAATCATCGAGCCCATCAATGTTGATTCAAGCACTATGTGTGCAAGGGCTGTGGAACAATGGGGCACCTCCAGCGAATGTGCAAACGTGCTGTGACTCACCACGTGGCAGAGTCGGCAGAAGATGACTGATCCAGCGCGGATCACACTGAACGAGTAAGAAAGGCAACTCAAGCCGAGGCTGAAGAGGAAGTGTATGGGGTACACACCTTCACCACCAAAAGCCCTCCGATAATGTTAAAAGTCAAATTAAACGGTATTCCAGTTTCCATGGAATTGGACACAGGGCCGAGTCAGTCAATTATGAGCCAGGAGGCTTTTGATAAACTGTGGGACAACAAGGCACAAAGACTAAAACTAAGCCCGATCCACACCAAGCTGCGCACTTACACCAAAGAGCTCATACCATTCATTGGCAGTGCATCAGTGAAGGTATCGTACGATGGTGCTGTGCATGATTTACCACTATGGATTTTACCAGGCGATGGCCAAATGCTGTTTGGCAGAAGCTGGCTAGAAAAAACCCAATGGATCTGGGACGACATCAAAGCAATGTCTTCGGTGGATGACGCCTTGTGCGCTCAAGTGTTAAACAAATTCCCATCGTTATTCGAGCCAGGCATCGGCAACTTCACAGGCGCCAAAGTGCAGATCCATCTAGTCCCTGATGCACGACCCTTTCATCACAAGGCCCGAGCGGTTCCATAAGTGATGTGAGAGAAAGTCGAGATCAAGCTGGGCAGACTTCAACGAGAGGGGATCATATCGCTAGTCGAGTTCAACGAGTGGGCCAGTCCAATTGTTCCAGTATTGAAAAGCGACGGGATGGTCAGAATCTGCGGGGACGACAAGGTAACTGTCATGTATATAATCTTCATGTAACTGTAACCTTCATGTAACAACACTGCATACTATATACACCTAAGAAATGCACACCTTGACCACAGGGGGTGAACTTCTGGGAGACACTCCTAGCCTGGTCTTTCAGGTATAAAAGGGAAAGCTCCACCCACCTTCATCACTTCTTGGTCCTGTGAATAAAGGTTAGGTCATAGAGTGACCTTGCCTGCAGAATGTGCCCCGTGTAAATTTATAGTAGTGTGTAAGGACACAACATTTGGCGACGAGAAATGGGAATCAACAACTCTGAGAATGGCCACCGGTAGCACAGAGGAATGGTACTGTGTTGGGGAGGACTGGGACGATTTTGTTGAGAGGCTCCAGCAGAGCTTTGTCATGAAGGACTGGCTGGGAGTGGCAGCGGCTGACAAGCGAAGGGCGCATCTACTGACCAGCTGTGGACCTAAGACATACGCGCTGATGAAAGACCTGCTCACACCCGAGAAGCCGGTGGGCAAGACCTTCGAGGAGCTCAGCAAACTGATCGGTGAGCACCTCAAACCGGCGAGCAGTATACACATGGCCCGACACCGATTCTATACACATCGACGTCGGGAAGGACAGAGCATACCGGACTTTGTTGCGGACCTTCGGCGCTTGGCCAGCCTCTGTAAGTTCACAGACGCCTGCAGCAGGGAGGTGTTACGGGATTTTTTCATTGAGGGCATTGGGCATGCCGGGATTTTCAGAAAGCTAATTGAGACCAAGGACTTAACCTTGGAAGCGGCGGCGTTGATGGCTCAGACCTTCATGGCGGGGGAGGAGGAAACCAAGATAATATACGTGCACTACTCTGCTTCCAACGTGGCGATGGAGCAGGGAGTTAACATTGTAAACGCGACTCAGAACCCCGCAGGCAGGCAAGGGCAATTCGACACCACCCGGGCAATAACAGACTCTAGAGTGGGTCCTCAACAGAGACAATGGCAGGTTGAACGGACATTTACACCACCACAAGGGACAATATGTCCCGGGATGGGACCATTGATACCCACTAACAGTGTGCTCAAGAGTAATCAACGAGACAATCAAAGAGGAATGCCTGGTAACAGCTCTTTTGTTCACAACAATCTCAGCTCATGCTGGAGGTGCGGGGGCAGACATGCTGCAAAAACCTGCAGGTTCCAACAATTCATCTGTAGAAATTGTAACTTCAGTGGACATTTTGCCAGAATGTGCAGGAAGCCCGCAGCGAGGCTAATTTACGAGGCAGATAAACCAGAAGAGAGGTCTGCAAGGCAGGGTGATGCTTGGGACACAGCAATGGACGCTGAAGTTCAGCGGGTTCATGTGGCAAACATCCGCAGCTCATATACCAAAACGCCATCTATAATGATGAAAGTCCTATTAAACGGCAGCCCGGTACACATGGAGCTGGACACAGGGGCCAGCCAGTCACTTATGAGTGTCCAACAATTCGAGAAACTATGGCCACTCAGAGCTAGCAGACCCAAACTAGAACGCTTTGACACGCAATTACGGACGTACACCAAAGAGATCATCCCAGTGCTAGGCAGTGCAATGTTGGTGGTCACACATAATGGATCAGAGAACTGGCTGCCACTGGATTGTCCCGGGAAATGGCCCCGCGCTTTTGGGGAGGAGCTGGCTAGCCGAGATGAACTGGAAATGGGGGGATGTGCACGCCATTTCATTTGTGGAGCGAAGTTCATGCTCACAGGTCCTACAGTAATTTGAGTCACTATTTCAATCTGGTGTCGGGACTTTCAAAGGTACCAAAGTTGTGATACGCATCACCCCGGACCCCAGACCAGTGCACTATAAAGCCAGAGCTGTGCCAAATGTGATGTGGGAGAAAATTGAGAGTGAGTTGGACAGGTTGCTAAGAGAGGGCATAATTTCGCTCGTTGAATTCAGCGACTGGGCAAGTCCCATCGTCCCTGTCCTAAAAACGGATGGCTCGGTCAGGATCTGTGGCGACTACAAGGCCACCATCAACCGAGTGTCACCACAGGACCAATACCCGCTTCCGAGAGCGGAGGATCTTTTTGCCACGCTGGCAGGCGGCAAGCTGTTCACCAAGTTGGACCTCACTTCAGCCTACATGACCCAGGAACTGGCTGAAGAATCCAAGCTACTGACCACCATCACCACGCACAAGGGACTGTTTGTCTACAACAGGTGTCCGTTTGGCATTCGTTCAGCAGTCGCTATCTTTCAAAGAAACATGGAAAGCCTGCTCAAATCCATCCCTGGAACAATCGTATTTCAGGACGACATCCTTATCACGGGTCGAGACACCGAGGAACACCTCCACAACCTGGAGGAGGTGCTACGCCGACTGGACCGTGTAGGCCTGCGACTAAAGAAGTCCAAGTGTGTGTTTTTGGCCCCAGAGGTCGAGTTTTTGGGCAGGAGGGTTGCCGCAGACGGGATCCGGCCTACCGAATCCAAAATGGAGGCGATTCGTCGTGCGCCCAGGCCCGGCAACACATCGGAGTTGTGTTCATTTCTGGGACTCTTGAACTATTTTGGGAACTTTCTGCCGAACTTAAGCACATTGTTGGAGCCGCTACACATGCTCCTGCATAAGGGTTGCGATTGGTTTTGGGGGGACTGTCAGGAATGGGCTTTCAATCGGGTGCGGAACCTGCTTTGTTCTAATAAGCTGTTGACCCTGTACAACCCTGTAAGAAATTGGTTTTGACATGTGATGCATCATCCTATGGGGTTGGGTGCGTGTTGCAGCAGAGTAATGATGAGGGCCAACTCCAACTTGTGGCTTATGCCTCCAGGTCGCTCTCCCAAGCAGAAAGGGGATATGGGATGATTGAAAAGGAAGCACTCGCATGTGTCTACGGGGTGAAAAAGATGCACCAGTACCTTTTTGGCAGAAGGTTCGAGTTAGAAATGGACCACAAGCCATTAACATCTCTGTTGTCAGACAGTAAAGCTGTCAATGCCAATGCGTCAGCTCGCATACAGCGATGGGCTCTCACACTGGCTGTGTATGACTGCACCATACGGCACCGGCCAGGCACCGAAAATTGCGCTGACGCGCTCAGCAGGCTTCCACTGGCCACCACTGAGGGGGCAGCGGAGCAAAGCGCTGAGATGGTCATGGCTGTCGATGCTTTTGACACCACAGGCTCCCCATCACAGTCCACCAGATCAAAATCTGGACCAACAGAGATCCCCTCCTATCCTTGATTAAGAAATGTGTCCTGACTGGGGATTGGGTGCCCGCAGACGGAGCATGCCCTGAGGAGGTCAGACCATTGCACAGACGGATGGATGAGCTCTCCTTCCAAGCCGACTGCCTACTATGGGGCAGCCGGGTAGTCATGCCCCAGAAGGGAAGGGAAGCATTCATCAGGGAACTCCACAGCGAGCACCCAGGCATCGTGCTAATGAAGGCCATTGTCCGGTCACATGTATGGTGGCCGGGAATTGACTCAGATCTAGAACACTGTGTTCGCAGGTGCATGACGTGTGCCCAGCTGGGTAATGCCCCCAGGGAGGCCCCACTCAGCCCGTGGCTCTGGCCCACCAGGCCATGGTCACGTATTCACGTAGACTACGCGGGCCCGTTCATGGGAAAATGTACCTCATTGTTGTTGATGCGTACTCGAAATGGATCGAGTGCATCATATTGAATTCATGCACGACATCCACCACTGTGGAGAGTCTGCGTGCGGTCTTTGCGACCCACGGCTTGCCGGACATCCTGGTTAGCGACAATGGCCCGTGTTTCACGAGCTATGAATTCCGGGAGTTCATGTCGGGTAATGGCATCAAACATGTCAGGACAGCACCGTTCAAGCCGGCTTCCAATGGCCAGGCGGAACGTGCGGTCCAAATCATAAAACAAGGCATGCTCCGGATTCAAGGACCCTCCCTTCAATGCCGCCTATCGCGTCTCCTGTTGGCCTATAGGTCCCGACCACATTCGCTCACGGGAGTCCCGCCCGCAGAACTACTCATGAAACGTACACTAAAAACTTGGCTGTCCCTCATTCATCCAGTCCTGTCAGACATTGTTGAGGGCAAGCGCCAGTCCCAAAATGAGTGCCATGACCTTAATTCAAAGGTGAGAAGTATAGAAATCGATGACCCTGTATTTGTTCTTAATCACGCTTTGGGGCCCAAGTGGCTTGAGGGTACTGCAATTGGCAAAGAGGGGAATAGGGTCATCGTGGTCAGACTTAACAATGGACAGATATGCCGCAAGCATCTGGACCAAGTAAAAAAAAGGTTCAGCATGGACACTGAGGAACCTGAGGAAGATCATGAGATGTTGCCCACACCACCGCCAGTGAATGAGCAACAAGAACTTTCAGCAGCATGCACAGTCCCTGCGGTCAGCCCGGACGAGCCGGAATCACCACAGGTGACAGAGACGCATGCCAAGGCTCAACAACCAGAGCCCCAACTGCAGCGCTCCAAGAGAGAGCGTCGACCACCCGAAAGACTTAATCTTTGACCCCATAAGACGTGGGGGGGGGGGGGGGGAGGTGATGTCATGTATGTAACCTTCATGTAACTGTAACCTTCATGTAACAACACTGCATACTATATACACCTAAGAAATGCACACCTTGACCACAGGGAGTGACCTTGTGGGAGACATTCCTAGCCTGATCTTTCAGGTATAAAAGGGGAAGCTCCACCCATCTTCATCACTTCTTGGTCCTGTAAATAAAGGTTAGGTCACAGAGTGACTTTGTCTGCAGAATGTGCCTCGTGTGAATTTATAGTAGTGTGTCAGGACACAACAGTAACGATCAACCGAGTCTCGTTACAGGACCAGTACTCATTACCCAAAGCGGATGACGCTGGCAGGGGGGAAGTCGTTCACCAAGCTGGATCTACCTCTGCTTATATGACACAGGAGCTGGCTGAACCTTCGAAAAGATTGACGTGCATCAACACGCACAGAAGACTGTTCATATACCACAGATGTCCCTTTGGGATTCGCTCAGCTGCGGCAACATGGAGAGTCTGCTGAAATCGGTTCCGTGGTGTTTCAAGACAACATCTTGATCACTGGCCGCAACATCACCGAACACTTGCACAACCTGGAAGAGGTTCTCAAGCGACTGGACAGAATGGAACTCAGGCTGAAATGCTCCAAGTGTGTTTTCCTGGCACCAGAGGTTGAATTTCTGGGGAGAAAGATTGCGGCGGACGGCATCGGACCCACGGACTCTAAGACGGAGGCCATCAAGAATGCACCCAGACCACAGAATGTGACGGAGCTACCTTCGTTCCTGGAACTCCTCAACTATTTTGGTATCTTTCTACCGGGGTTGAGCACTTTGCTGAAACCGTTGCATTTATTGCTACGCAAGAGTGACGACTGGGCTTCGGGTAAATCTCAAGAGACAGCCTTCAACAAGGCCAGAAACCTGCTATGTTCTAACAACTTACTTGTATTGTATGACCCGTGTAAACATTTAGTACTAGCTTGTGATGTATCTTCGTACGGGGTCGTTTGTGTGTTACAGCAAGCCAATGGGTCAGGCAAACTTCAACCGGTTGCATATGCGTCCAGAAGCTTATCTAAGGCTGAAAGAGCCTACAGTATGGTTGAGAAAGAAGCATTAGCATGCGTATACGGGGATAAGAAAATGCACCAATATCTATTTGGACTCTGGTTCAAGCTCGAAACTGACCACAAGCCACTCATTTTGTTGTTCTCAGAAAGCAAAGGTATTAACACCAATGCTTCGTCCTGCATCCAAAGATGGGCACTAACGCTATCTGTGTATGATTATGTAATCCGCCACAGACCAGGCACTGAGAACTGTGCGGATGCCCTCATTCGACTACCATTGCCCACCACTGGCGTGGAAATGGCGCAACCCGCAGACTTGCTTCTTGTAATGGATGTTTTTGATAGCGAGGGGTCACCCGTCACAGCTCGCCAGATCAGGACCTGGACTAGCCAGGACCCGGTGCTATCACTAGTAAAAAGCTGCATACTCAATGGGAGCTGGTCGGCAGTTCCAGGGGAAATGCAAGATGAAATGAAGCCATTCCACCGACGCAAGGATGAAATGTCCATCCATTCGGACTGTCTCCTGTGGGGGAATCGTGTAATTTTGCCAAAAAAATGCAGGGAAACGTTTATAAGCGACCTTCACAGTACCCATTCAGGCATAGTCATGATGAAGGCTATCGCCAGGTCGCACGTTTGGTGGCCCGGCATTGACTCGGAATTGGAGTCATGCGTACACCAATATAACACTTGCTCACAGTTGAGCAATGTACCAAGGGAGGCCCCACTGAGTCTGTGGTCATGGCCCTCCAAACCATGGTCCAGGGTCCACGTAGATTTTGCTGGCCCCTTTCTAAGGAAGATGTTCCTAATAGCACTGGACGCTTACTCTAAATAGATTGAATGTATAATAATGTCGTCATGTATGTCCACTACCACCATTGAAAGCCTCTGGGCCATGTTCGCCACCCTTGGTTTTCCCGACATCCTTGTTAGTGATAAAGGATCATGTTTCACCAGCTCGGAATTCAACGAGTTCATGACCTGCAATGGCATCAAGCATGTCAGGTCTGCGCCGTTTAAGCCCGCATCCAATGGTCAATCGGAACGGGCAGTCCAAACCATCACGCAGAGCTTGAAACGCGTGACGGACGGTTCCATGCAGACCCAGTTATCTCGGATTCTGCTCACCTACCGCACGCGACCCCACTCGCATACCTGGGTTCCCCCTGCAGAATTGCTAATGAAGAGAGCACTCAAAACCAGGCTCTCCTTAGTCCACCCGGATCTCAATGATCATGTAGAAACCCGGCGTCACCGGCATAACGTGTGCCACGATCGCGCGGCTGTATCGCGTGACATTGAGGTTAATGACCCTGTGTTTGTTCTTAATTACGGTCATGGTCCCAAATGGGTTGCTGGCACTGTGTTAGTCAAGGAGGGGAATAGAGTGTTTGTTGTCAAACTTATGAATGGACAAACGTGCAGAAAGCACTTAGGTCAGACCAAACTGCGGTTCACTGACAACTAAGAACAGTTTGAAAAGGACAGTACCATCAATGATCCACCACACACATCCAACCAGCAATCAACCTCACAGTCAACCACGAGGATGAACCCACCATGCCCAACAGTCCGATCGGACCAGCCACACTGCAGTGCAGCAATGATCTGACCGACTCACCCATGCCAGGACTTCAACTCAGGCGATCAACCCAGGAACGCAGAGCCCCGGATCGCCTCAACTTGTAAATAACTTGTATCTAAGTTTGGGGGGGAATTATGTTATGTATGTAAACATTACCAATGTGTAAGACTTGCCACCAGGAGGCGCACCTGTCGGAGACCCAAGGGTCACCTGCACACCCTGGGCAAGCAGGTATAAAAGGCAGTCTACCATGCTGCTTCCTCACTCTGGAGTTACAATAAAGAGACCAAGGTCACAACAGTTTGAGCTTAAGATATACAGTCTTGTGGAGTTATTCTGAACATAACCAAAGTGATGGAAGGTGTAATGTATGCATCTTTGAGTATGCTCACAGGTTTATAGAATCATAGAAATTTACAGTACGGAAGGAGGCCATTTCGGCCCATCATATCCACGCCGGCCAACAAAGAGTTATCCAGCCTAATCCCACTTTCCAGCTCTTGGTCCGTTGCCCTGTAGGGTACAACACTTCAAGTGCACATCCAAGTACTTTTTAAATGTGGTGAGGGTTTCTGCCTCTACCACTCTTTCAGGCAGTGAGTTCCAGACCACCACCACCCTCTGGGTGAAGAAATTTCCCCTCAAATCTCCTTAAAATCTTCTACCAATTTCTTTAAATCTATGCCCCTGGTTGTTGACCCCTCTGCTAAAGGAAACAGGTCTGTTCTATCTACTCTGTCTAGGCCCCTCATAAATTTAGACACTTCAATAATGTCTCCCCTCAGCCTCCTCTGTTCCAAAGAAAACAAACCCAGCCAATCCAGTCTTTCCTCATAGCTAAAATTCTCCAGTCCAGGCAACATCCTCGTAAACCTCCTCTGTACTCTCTCTTAGTGCAATCACATCTTTCCTGTAATGTGATGATCAGCACTGCACGCAGTGGCCTAACTGGTGTTTTATACAGTTCAAGCATAACCTCCTTGCTCTTGTATTCTATGCCTCGGCTAATAAAGGCAGGTATTCCGTATGCCTTCTACCTGGCCTGCTGCCTTCAGAGATCTGTGGACATGCACTCCAAGGTCCCTTTGTTCCTCTACACTTCTCAGTGTCCTACCAATTAATGTGTATTCCCTTGCCTTGTTCGCCCTCCCCAAATGTATTACCTCACACTTCTCTGAATTGAATTCCATTTGCCACTGTTCCGCCCACCTGACCAGTTCATTGATATCTTCTGCAGTCTACAGCTTTCTTTTTCATCATCAACTACACAGCCAATTTTAGTGTCATCTGCAAACTTCTTAATCATACTCACTACATTCAAGTCTAAATTATTGCTTTATAGCACAAAAAGCAAGGGATCTAGGCCCCAAATTTGCCCAGCATTGGGTGCCGTTTTTTCGACGCCCAGCGATTTTTCTGGCGCTGAAGTTTAGTTTAAAGATTCCCCACTGTTGGGGTGCCGGCGCCAACTACCAGGACCAGAATGTTTGATGCCATACTTTCTGGTGTACATGGAAAAGAAGGTTACGTGCCATTTTGGGCCTTAAGGCCAACTTTCATCAGGAACGATATTTTTTAAATATCGCACAGACCGTGGAAACACTGTAGGAAAAGGCCTTACCGGCAGTTAAAGAAATCCACGCTGGCCCGCTCCTATCTCTGGCCGAAGGGACTCCCTGGCTATAGTACATCAATTTTTGGAAATTTAAAAGTACAACATCAACTATATGGAAGTTTAAAAATAAAACTGATAAAAGTAAACTTACCATTAACGCTACACCTTCGATTATAGAACTGTAAGCAGGCAAATAAAAAATAAATCTTCACCACCTTTTTCATCGATATTCTTAGTGGCCCAAAATCTTTTAAGCTAGAGTTAAACCAGCTTGGCAGGGGGATGGGAACCTGAGAACAAATTAAATAGGAAAGGAAGTAAAGCTGAAATTTGAAAGCAACAATGCAGAAAGTGAATCTGTAAGACAGAGAAAACAAGCATTAGTAAGTAGTAATCAAGGAGGTCTTCCTGTGCTACATGGTATATACTTCAATGCAAGGACTATAGCGAACAAGGCGGATGAGCTGAGAGCACAGGTAGACACTTGGGAATATGACTTTATAGCTGAAAGAGGGGCAGGTTTGGCAGCTCAATATTCCCGGTTACAGGATTTTCAGATAAGACAGAGAGGGGGGTAAATGTTTCAAATATGTAGGCAAATTTATTGAAGTCCAAAAACTATAGGGCAGTAATAGTAGGGGAATTCAACTATCCTAATATTGATTGGGACAAATATAATGTGAAGGGTATAGCGGGTGCGGAATTCCTAAAAAGCATTTAAGAGAACTTTTTCAGTCAGTATGTAACAAGCCCAACGTGGGAGGGGGCGGTTTTGGATTTGGTTTTGGGGAATGAAGCTGGGCAGGTGGAAGGGGTATCAGTGGGAGAGCATTTGGGTGCCAGTGACCATAATTCAGTCAGATTCAAGGTAGTTATGGATAAGGACAAGGATAGACCAGGAATAAAAGTCCCAAATTGGGGAAAAGCTAACTTTGCTAAGTTGAGAAGTGATTTGGCCACAGTGGGCTGGAAACAGCTACAGCAGTGTCGGAACAGTGGGAGGCATTCAAGGAGGAGATCCGGAGGACTCAGGCCAAACATGTGCCCTTAATGAAAAAGGGTGGGAAAAACAATTCGAGAGCCCACTGGGTGTCTCGGGACCTACAGGGGAGGATAAGGAAAAAAAGGGAAGCTTATGTCATATACCGACAGCTAAATACTGTGGAATCTCTGGAGGAATATAGAAAGTTCAGAGGTGAAATTAAAAAGGATATTAGGAATGCTAAGAGAGAGCATGAAAAATTCTTGGCAAGTAAAATCAAGGAAAACCCAAAGATGTTCTATAAATACATTAAGAGCAAGAGGATAACTAAAGAAAGAGTAGGGCCTTTTAGAGACCATGAGGATAATCTCTGTGTGGAGGTGGAAGATGTTGCTATAGTTCTTAATGAATACTTTGCGTTTGTTTTAACAAAGGAAAGGGGCAATGCAGATACTGCTATCGAGGAGGAGTGTGAAATTCTGGATGAAATAAAATAGTGAGAGAGGAGGTATTAAAAGGTTTAGCGGCTTTGAAAGTGGATAAGTCTCCAGGCCCGGATCAAATGCATCCCAGGCTGTTGAGCGAAGCAAAAGAGGAAATAGCAGAGGCCTTGACCATCATTTTCCAGTTCTCTTTGGATTCACGCATGATGCCGGGGGACTGAAGGACTGCTAATGTGGTACCCTTGTTTAAGAAGGGAGAAAGGGATAGGCCGAGTAATTACAGGCCTGTCAGCCTAACCTCAGTGGTAGGAAAATTATTGGAAAAAATCCTGAAAGACAGGATAAATCTACATTTAGAAAGTCAAGAATTAATCAGGAACAGTCAGCACAGATTTGTCGAGGGAAGATTGTGTTTGACTAACCTGATTGAATTTTTCAAGGAGATAACCAGGAAGGTCGATGAGGGTAGTGTATACGATGTAGTGTACATTGACTTTAGCAAAGCTTTTAATAAGGCTCCACATGGCAGACTGATCACGAAGGTAAAAGCCTATGGGATCCAGGGCAAAGTGGCAAGTTGGATCCAAAATTGGCTTAGAGGTAGGAAGCAAAGGGTAATGGTTGATGGATGTTTTTGTCATTGGAAGGATGTTTCCAGTGGGGTTCCACAGGGCTCAGTACTGGGTCCCTTGCTTTTTGTGGTATATATCAACGATTTAGATTTGAATATTGGGAGTATGATTAAGAAGTTTGCAGACAAAACTAAAATTGGCTGTGTGGTTGATAATGAAGAGGAAAATCATGGGCTGCAGGAGGATATCAATCTACTGGTCAGGTGGGCAGAGCAGTGGCAAATAGAATTTAATTCAGTGAAGTGAAGTTGGGAGGGCTAATAAGGAAAGGGTATACACATTAAGCGGTAGGCCACTTCGAAGTGCAGATGAACAAAGGGACTTGGCACAGATCCCTGAAAGTAGCAGGCCAGTGGATAAGGTGGTTAAGAAGGCATACGGAATGTTTCCCTTTATTGGCTGAGGCATAGAATACAAGATCAGGGAGATTATGCTTAAATTGCATAATACACTAGTTAAGCCACAGCTGGAATACTGTGTGCAGTTCTGGTCGCTGTATTATAGGAAGGATGTGATTGCATTGGAGAGGGTGCAAAGGAGATTTATGAAGATGCTGCCTGGAATGGGGAATCTTAGCTATGAGGGCAGATTGGATAGGCTGAATTTGTTCTCCTTGGAACAGAGGAGGCTCAGAGGAGACCTCATTGAGGTGTATAAAACTTTGAGGGGCCTGGATATAGTGGCTAGCAAGTGGAGGGGTCAATTACAGGGGGGCATAGGTTCAAGTGGTTGGTGGAAGGGTTAGAGGGGATTTGAGGGGAAGTGTCTTCACGCAGAGGGCTGTGGGGGTCTGGAACTAACTGCCTGGAAAAATGGTAGAGGCAGAACCCCTCCCCACATTTTAAGCTGCTTTGATGGGCACTTGGAGTGCCATAACCTGCAGGAGTACGGACCTAGAACTGATAAGTGGGATTAGACTGGATAACTTCTTGTTGGCTGGCGCAGATACGATGGTAAGTACTTCAAGGAATTTAATACGGCCAGAGTGATCTCCTGGACTAGTTTTGATCGCCTGGATGGGTCGGAGAGGAATTTTCCCAGATTTGTTTCCCCAATTGGCCTGGGTTTTTATCTGTTTTTTTGCCGCTCCCAAGAGATCACATGGCTCAGGGTGGGGTGGAGTGTAAAATGTTGCGATACATGGAGTATTGCAGTTGTGGGGGGCGGACTGGTTGGGCCGGATGCTCTTTAACTTTCCGCCATTGTTCATAGGTTTATATGTAACCTTCAGGGCTGCTGCCTGATGGGCGTGTGGCTCTTTGTCGACCGGCGCGGACACGATGGGCTGAAATGGCCTCCTTTTGTGCTGCTAATTTTTATGTTCTATGTTTCTATGTTCCAGAAGTCCAGGGAAGCCTTGTAAATCTGCCAAGCAAGCAAAATCACCAGAATAATTGGAGTCTTCAATCGAAAAACAGTAATGGCAGCCTTCTCCCAATCCTCCATGCAGCTGATTCCAGCCACTGCTATCCCTGGCCGAAGGACCTCTATCCACATGGCTTGCTGTTTTTTTTTCTTTTCTTTTTCTTCTGCGCATGCGCCGTGCGTTTCAGGTGCACAATCTAAGCCCCACCCCACGAGATCGACTCGGGTAGCCCCGGCGTGACAAGATGTGTATGTTTGCAGAAAACTCGGGATTTTTTTTTTCAGCACAGAGTGTCCACAAAGAAATGTGCGTCCAGTTCAGTGCACGCCATTATTTTTACTTCGGGAAAATTGGGGCACTAATACTGAGCCCTGCAGAACCCCACTGGAATCAGCTTTCCAGTCTCAAGAACACCCATCCACCATTACCCTTTGCTTCCTGCCTCTGAGCCAATTTTATATCCAACTAGCCACTTTGCCCTGGATACGGTGGGCTTTTACTTTCGTGACCAGTCTTCTATGTGGGACCATATCAAAAGCCATAAAATATATATGCATTACATCAAATGCATTACCCTCATCAACCCTCCTTGTTATTTCCTCAAAAAAGTCATTAAAGTTAGTCAGACAGAACCTTCGTTTAACAAATCCATGCTGACTGCCCTTGATTAATCCGTGTCTTTCAAATTAAAATTTATCCTGTCCCTCAGAATTTTTTCCAATAATGTTCCCACCGCCGAGGTTACTTAGAAATATAGAAACATAGAAAATAGGTGCAGGAGTCGGCCATCCGGCCCTCCTAGCCTACACCACCATTCAATAAGATCATGGCTGATCATCCCTTCAGCACCCCGTTCCTGCTTTCTCTCCATACCCCTTGATCCCTTTAGCCGCAAGGGCCATATCTAATTCCCTCTTGAATATATCCAATGAACTGGCATCAACAAATCCCTGCGGTACGGAATTCCACAGGTTAACAAGTCTCTGAGTGAAGAAGTTTCTCCTCATCTCAGTCCTAAATGGCTTACTCCTTATCCTTAGACTGTGTCCCCTGGTTCTGGACTTCCCCAACATCGGGAACATTCTTCCTGCATCTAACTTGTCCAGTCCTGTCAAAATTTTATATGTTTCTATGAGATCCCCTCTCATCCTTCTAAACTCCAGTGAATACAGGCCCAGTCGATCCAGTCTCTCCTCATATGTCAGTCCTGCCATCCCTGGAATCAGTCTGGTGAACCATCGCTGCACTCCCTCAATAGCAAGAACGTCCTTCCTCAGATTCGGAGACCAAAACTGAACACAATATTCCAGGTGGGGCCTCACCAAGGCCCTGTACAACTGCAGCAAAACTTCCCTGCTCCTATACTCAAATCCCCTAGCTATGAAGGCCAACATACCATTTGCCTTCTTCACTGCCTGCTGTACCTGCATGACAACCTTCAATGACTGATGAACCATGACACCCAGGTCTCGCTGCACCTCCCCTTTTTCTAATCTGCCGCCATTCAGATAATATTCTGCCTTCGTGTTTTTGCCTCCAAAGTGGATAACCTCACATTTATCCACATTATACTGCATCTGCCATGTATTTGCCCACTCGCCTAACCTGTCCAAATCACCCTGCAGCCTCTTAGCGCCTCCTCACAGCTCACGCCGCCACCCAGTTTAGTGTCATCTGCAAACTTGGAGATATTGCACTCAATTCCATCATCTAAATCATTAATATATATTGTAAAGAGCTAGGGTCCCAGCATGGAGCCCTGCGGCAGTCCACTAGTCACTGCCTGCCATTCTGAAAAGGACCCGTTAATCCCAACTCTCTGCTTCCTGTCTGCCAACCAGTTCTCTATCCACGTCAATACATTACCCCCAATACCATGTGCTTTGATTTTGCACACCAATCTCTTGTGTGGGACCATGTCAAAAGCTTTTTGAAAGTCCAAATACACCACATCCACTGGTTCTCCCCTGTCCACTCTACTAGTTACATCCTCAAAAAATTCCAGAAGATTTGTCAAGCATGGTTTCCCCTTCACAAATCCATGCTGACTTGGACCAATCCTATCACTGCTTTCCAAATGTGCTGCTATTTCATCTTTAATAATTGATTTCAACATTTTCCCCACTACTGATGTCAGGCTAACCGGTCTATAATTACCCGTTTTCTCTCTCCCTCCTTTTTTAAAAAGTGGGGTTACATTAGCAACCCTCCATTCCATAGGAACTGATCCAGAGTCGATAGACTGTGAGAAAATTATCACCAACGGATCCACTATTTCTAGGGCCACTTCCTTAAGTACTCTGGGATGTAGACTATCAGGCCCTGGGGATTTATCAGACTTCAAATCCGTCAATTTCCCTAACACAATTTCCCGCCTAATAAGGATATCCTTCAGTTCCTCCTTCTCACTAGACCTTCGGACCCCTAGTACATCGGGAAGGTTATTTGTGTCTTCCTTTGTGAAGACAGAACCAAAGTACTCGTTCAATTGGTCTGCCATTTCTTTGTTCCCCATTATAAATTCACCCGAATCCGAATGCAAGGGACCTACGTTTGTCTTCACTAATCTTTCTCTCTTCACATATCTATAGAAGCTTTTGCAGTCATTTTTTATGTTTCCGGCAAGCTTCCTCTCATACTCTATTTTCCCCCTCCTAATTAAACCCTTTGTCCTCCTCTGCTGAATTCTAAATTTCTCCCAGTCCTCCGGCTTGCTACTTTTTCTGGCTAATTTGTTTGCCTCTTCCTTGGATTAAACACTATCCTTAATTTCCCTTGTTAGCCACAGTTGAGCCACCTTCCCAGTTTTATTTTTACTCCAGACAGGGATGTACAATTGTTGAAGTCAGTCCATACGATTTTTAAATGTTGCCATTGCCTATCCGCTGTCAACTCTTTAAGTATCATTTGCCAGTCGAATCTAGCCAATTCGCGCCTCTTACCATCAAAGTTACCTTTCCTTAAGTTCAGGACCCTAGTTTCTGAATTAACTTTGTCACTCTCCATCTTAATAAAGAATTCGACCATATTCTGGTCACTCTTCCCCAAGGGGCCTCGCACAACAAGATTGCTAATTAGTCCCTTCTCATTACACATCACCCAGTCTAGGATGGCCAGCTCCCTAGTTGGTTCCTCGACATATTGGTCTAGAAAACCATCCCTAATGCACTCCAGGAAATCCTCCTCCACCGCATTGCTACCAGTTAGGTTAGCCCAATCAATATGTAGATTAAAGTCACCCATGATTACTGCTGTACCTTTATTGCACACATCCCTTATTTCTAGTTTGATGCTGTCCCCAACCTCACTACTACTATTTGGTGGCATGTACACAACTCCCACTAGCGCTTTCTGCCCCTTGGTATTCCGTAGCTCCACCCATACCGATTCCACATCATCCAAGCTAATGTCCTTCCTTACAATTGCATTAATTTCCTCTTTAACCAGCTATGCCACCCCGTCTCCTTTTCCTTTCTGTCTATTCTTCCTAAATGCTGAATACCCTTGGATGTTGAGTTCCCAGCCCTGGTCCCCCTGGAGCCATGTCTCCGTGATGCCAATCACATCGTATCCGTTAACTGCTATCTGCGCAGTTAATTTGTCCACCTTAATCCGAATACTTCTCGCATTGAGGCACAGAGCTTTCAGGCTTGTCTTTTTAACACACTTTGACTCTTTAGAATTCTGCTGTAAAGTGGCCCTTTTTGTTTTTTGCCTTGGGTTTCTCTGCCCTCCACCTTTACTATTCTCCTTTCTATCTTTTGCTTCTGTCTGCATTTTATTCCCCTCTGTCTCCCTGCATAGGTTCCTATCCCCCTGCCATGTTAGTTTAACTCCTCCCAAACAGCACTAGCAAACACTCTCCCTAGGACATTGGTTCCAGTCCTGCCAAGGTGCAGACCATCCGGTTTGTACTGGTCCCACCTCCCCCAGAACCGGTTCCAATGTCCCAGGAATTTGAATCCTTCCCTTCTACACCACTGCTCAAGCCACGTATGCATCTGAGCTATCCTGTGATTCCTACTCTGACTAGCACGTGGCACTGGTAGCAATCCTGAGATTACTACTTTTGAGGTCCTACTTTTTAAGTTAGCTCCCAGCTCCCTAAATTTGTCTCGTAGGACCTCATCCCGTTTTTTACCTATATCGTTGGTACCTATATGCACCACGACAACTGGCTGTTCACCCTCCCTTTTCAGAATGTCCTGCACCCACTCCTTGACCCTTGCACCAGGGAGGCAACATACTATCCTGGGATCTCGGTTGTGGCCGCAGAAACATCTATCTATTCCCCTTACAATCGAATCCCCTATCACTATCGCTCTCCCACTCTTTTTCCTGCCCTCCTGTGCAGCAGAGCCAGCCATGGTGCCATGAACTTGGCTGCTGTTGCTCTCCCCTGATGAGTCATCCCCTTCAACAGTACTCAAAGTGGTGTATCTGTTTTGCAGGGGGATGACCGCAGGGGATCCCTGCACTACCTTCCTTGCACTGCTCTTCCTGTTGGTCTTCCATTCCCGATCTCGCTGTAGACCCTTTACCTGCGGTAAGACCAACTCACTAAATGTGCTATTCACATCATTCTCAGCATCGTGCATGCTCCAGAGTGAATTCACCCGCAGCTCCAGTTCCGCAATGTGATCTGTCAGGAGCTGGAGGCGGATACACTTCCCGCACACGTAGTCGTCAGGGACACCGGAGGCGTCCCTGATTTCCCACATGGTACAGGAGGAGTATAACACGTGACTGAGCTGTCCTGCCATGACTTAACCCCTATATAAATTTAATTTGGCAACAGCAATGCTAAGGCTTACTTACTGATATAGTAAAGAAAAAGAAAAGCTACTCACCAATCACCAGCCACTTACCCCCTTGGCTGTGATGTCACCTTTCGATTTCTTTCTACTTCTTTTTTGCCTACTCTCCCCGCTGCAGCTGCACCGGCTGGGCCTTTATAGGCCTCTCACTCGACCCCGTAACTCCCGCCTCTCCTCGCCGCTCCTCCGCCGACTCTGGGCCTTTATAGGCCTCTCACTCGACCCCGTAACTCCCGCCTCTCCTCGCCGCTCCTCCACCGACTCTGGGCCTTTATAGGCCTCTCACTCGACCCCGTAACTCCCACCTCTCCTCGCCGCTCCTCCACCGACTCTGGGCCTTTATAGGCCTCTCACTCGACCCCGTAACTCCCGCCTCTCCTCGCCGCTCCTCCACCGACTCTGGGCCTTTATAGGCCTCTCACTCGACCCCGTAACTATCGCCTCTCCTCGCCGCTCCTCCACCGACTCTGGGCCTTTATAGGCCTCTCACTCGACCCCGTAACTATCGCCTCTCCTCGCCGCTCCTCCACTGACTCTGGGCCTTTATAGGCCTCTCACTCGACCCCGTAACTATCGCCTCTCCTCGCCGCTCCTCCACTGACTCTGGGCCTTTATAGGCCTCTCACTCGAGCCCGGAACTCCCGCCTCTCCTCGCCGCTCCTCCACTGACTCTGGGCCTTTATAGGCCTCTCACTCGACCCCGTAACTCCCGCCTCTCCTCGCCGCTCCTCCACCGACTCTGGGCCTTTATAGGCCTCTCACTCGACCCCGTAACTCCCGCCTCTCCTCGCCGCTCCTCCACCGACTCTGGGCCTTTATAGGCCTCTCACTCGACCCCGTAACTCCCGCCTCTCCTCGCCGCTCCTCCACCGACTCTGGGCCTTTATAGGCCTCTCACTCGACCCCGTAACTCCCGCCTCTCCTCGCCGCTCCTCCACCGACTCTGGGCCTTTATAGGCCTCTCGACTCGACCCTGGAACTTCTGCCTCTCCTCGCTGCTCCTCCGCCAACTCTGGGCCTTTATAGGCCTCTTGACTCGACCCCGGAACTCCCGCCTCTCCTCCAGGCTGACTGGCTTGTAATTACTCGGTCTATCCCTTTCTCCCTTTTTGAACAAAGGTACCACGTTAGCAGTCCTCCAGTCCTCTGGCACTACACCAGTAGCCAGAGCTTTTTTGTTGAGCTGTTGGGTTATGAGTGGATTAACCAATCATGTGATGTTCACAAGACTCAATAAAACCCAAGCCAGTTGGGTTCAGGTGGTCCACGATGAGGCATGTGGTTGTGTGTATGGTGGATGAACTGGTAATGTGCAGTGTGATTGTTAAACCTTTGCTAATACTGCTACAACTACAGTGAGAGTGAGAGTTAACGCAAGACCCCGTGAGAGGAGGAGGAAGCAAAGCTGCCTTCTAGGTACATCTACAGGGAGACTGTGAGCATCTGGGAGGAGGAGGAGGCCTGCTGCCTGGAGAGGGGAGAGGAGTGAGAGCTGCCAATACTCCTGTTACTGCTACAGAGTTTGAGAGAGGGGGAAGGAACAGCTCACCGGCTGTGTGGAAGGAGGGAAGAGCCATTGTCAACATCAACAGGTGGGTGCATTGTGGTGCACTCCCCAAAAAAGACTTTGCTTAATCGGTGGGGGGAGGAAAGAAGGTTAATAAGAACATCGTGGGGGTGTGTGTGCGTGCAAGTGTGTGGGGTTCTTGCGAACAACTAGGCCCCACACACCACTGGAAGCAGCCCATCCCCATTGCCTGGCCCGGGTTGGCTGGAGCTAGCTGTCTTAACATCGCTTGGAGGACTGTGCCTGGGTGGTTCCAGCCATCCTGGGCAAAGACATCTTCTTCCCCCGCCAGAAGAATATAAAGACTTTGTTTGTGATCTGGGGAGTGCACCCCCTGCAAGCACCCACCCAACGCTGTTCGGAGTGCCTGATACCACAGCCTCCCTCTTTCCCACCCCCCTCTCTCTCTCTCTGTCTGTCCTCTCTCTGTCTCTCCTCTCTATCTCTCTGAGAGCCCCTTTTAAAATATATTCTAAAAAAGCAACTACTGAGCAGAGGGAAAAGGGCCGCTCCCCAACTGCCAAAAGTTGGAAAGAGGTGGGCCTCATTAAGAGCTCCCTCTGCTCATTAGCGAGGCCAATAAAGGCCTTACAGGCCTGTGACTTTGGGGTGAGCGTAGCCCTTAAAGGGACCCCACTATGGCGAGTCCAAATTCGCCGGTGGCGGGGCCAGCACAAACTTATGCGTGCGTGGCAGCAAAGGCCTCGGCGGCTCCTGCTGCCACGTCACCTTTCAGACTCATTACTAAAAACAACGGGGTCAAGAGCTACACTCACCTCAACACGACCATCGAGGAGTGCGTGAGGGTAATGGCTGGGGTAGTCGGCCCCTCAGCCATTGTCAAAATGTATGTTCTTCCTGGGGTCGGAGCGGGCGGTGTCCCTGGCCCTCAGTAAGGGGCTCACAGTGGACGGGACCTTCCTACCGGTGGATCCTCTCGAGGCCACCGCGCAGAGGGTCGTCATCTTGAACGTCCCGCTTTTTGTTCCCGGTGAGCTCCTCCTCCCTCACCTACGTCAACTGAGGGAGGTGAGGTCGGGGATAACACCGATACCGCTCAGCTTCAGGGAGGCCAGCCTCCGTCATGTGTTCTCCTTCCGGCGCCAGCTTTTCCTTCAGCTGGCCCGGGAGGAGGTAACAGAGGGTACATTCAGTGTGGTCCACGAGGGGACTGCCCACCGCGTCTTCTGGACGTCGGATGGCGTGCGGTGCCACGCCTGTAAGGAGGTGGGGCTTTTCCGCAAGAACTGCCCCGCCTCCAAGGCCCGCTCAAACAGCCAAAGCAGCCAAGGCTGGCACCGCCGCCACTCCTCCCCCTCGTACCGTCCGCGTACCGGGAGCCGTAGGTGCGCGGGCATCGTCGGAGGCCTTTGTCTTCGCAGGGGGAGAGGGAGAGTGTCCGTGCGGAATTAAGGCGCGGAAGAAAACAAATAAACACCCTCCGGACAGCCCCCTCTGTGGGTCACACAGCCCAATCAACGTGCTCGACCCCCCACTATTGCCGGAGAGCATGGTGCATTCTGAGCCCGGGCCTGAGCCCCTGACCGCACCCGTCTCTGCGGGGAGTTTGCCACCCGTGGTCGGGCTCTGGCCCGGGCAAAATAATCGGAAGGAGGGAGCAGAGGCGGGTGCCCCAGCAGACATGGAGAGCTCCCTGCCTCCGCGTCCCTCCAGGAAAAAAAGGAGGCACCACTCCAAGGAAGCGGAGGTGGAACAAGATTCCTCCGTGGAGAAGTTGGTGCCCAGCGCGAGTCCCGCATCCCCCACCAGCGCTCCCAATGCGTGCCGAAGGCGAGGGGGGGAGTCTGTCCCTCGGGAGGGCGAGACATCCAAGGGTGCCCAGCCTGAGCCTCCCGGGGATGGGGAACAAGAACTGCCTGTTGCAGGGGGCATGGGGCCGTGAAAAGAAAATGTCGCCGCCAGGTCGAGCATCCCAGGGACAGAGGCGGGCGGGGCCAATGAGGCTGAGTCCAAGCCCATCCAGCCAATTATTGAC
This sequence comes from Pristiophorus japonicus, assembly GCF_044704955.1. NCBI lineage: Eukaryota > Metazoa > Chordata > Chondrichthyes > Pristiophoridae > Pristiophorus > Pristiophorus japonicus. Next base: position 174,716,357 of record NC_091983.1, on the reverse strand, counting down.
ATCCCCCGGGATCTGCTCGACCTGGCGGAAAAAGAACAAGATTTTAATGCACTTCATGAACACCCACCCACTGGGCTGGGGGGTGGTAGTGAGGAGGGTGTGGAACCCCAATTGCCGTCCCTGACGTTGGAGCCGAGGGACTTGGAGGACTTGGAGCTGTTTTTCGGCCCGGTCTCTCCATGCTCCCCGGTACCTGGGGTGGCAACCCGGCATCCCAAGGGGAGCACAGGGAGGACCCCTCTGCCGACGATCCTGGGGTTGGGATTATGACAGAGGTAGGGCCGGATGGTGTGGCCGAGCCGTTTGCCGTACCCTGTGCGGTCGACAGACCGGCTGCTGGTGGCAACCTCCTGGAGGGGGACGGGGACTTGGTGGAGGGCGCGGGAGAAGATCTGGAGTCTATCACCAGTGAGGTGGTGGATCTCCTCGTGCCCGCCGCTGAGACCCCCCCTCATTCCTGCCAAGGAACTCCAGGACTTTTTGGTGCAATGCCAGGGTCGCCGCAATAGAGCCCATCTGGCGCTGGACAAATGGTCTGAGCCGGCGCTGCTCATCAGGTCCGTCCGCGCCGCTGTCAAAACCATGGGTACGGACAGAACCCTATCAAAACCAGAAACCCTGGAGCTGCGCCAGCTCAGAATGTTCCTCACTGGGCTGCTGAAGGAGTGGAGATCATCAAACGACTCCAACCCCCCCCCTCCCCACTGTAGAGGTTGCACTATGCTCTTGTCGTGATGATAACCATAGCCAGCCTCAACATCAACGGCAGCAGAGAGGCACGCCGTAGATTTAACAATGTTTCGCTCCTATGGGAGGGGATATATGCGGTGTGCTTCCTGCAAGAAACCCACACCATTCCTGGAGACGAGTCCATGTGGCTCCTGGAATGGCAAGGAGAGGTCCGCATGAGCCACCTCTCTGCCACTTCTTGTGGGGTGGCCATCTTGCTGGCTCCACATTTTTAGCCGGAGATCTTGGGGGTCGAGGAACCTGTGCCAGGCCGCTTGCTCCATGTCACGGTTTTCCTGGGGGACATGCCGCTCCATTTAGTGAATGTGTACTCCCCCCCAGCCCGGCCCGCAGCAAGTGCACTTCTTCGAAGAAGTGTCTGCTCTTCTCGGCTCCCTCGACATCGGCGACTGCATTGTCCTCGGGGGGGGATTTTAACTGCACCCTTGAGGTGAGGGACCGCTCCGGTGCCCCGCAGTGCATGACGGCGATGGAGAAGTTGAGGGACCTGGTCGGGTTCTTCGACTTGGTGGACGTCTGGCGAAATCTCCACCCCGACTCCAGCGCCTTTGCTTGGGTGAGGCCTGGAAGCGGATGGTCTAGAATCGACCGCCTTTGCGTGTTTCAGGCGTACGTCTCCTGCGTCCCGGCGGCCTCCATGCGGCAGGCGCCGTGCTCCGACCACCACCTGGTGTGGGCGGAGCTTGCTTCGCTCCACGTGCGGGTGGGTTCCGCGTACTGGCATTTTAACAACCTGCTGCTGGAGGACGAGTTCCAGGATTCGTTCCGTCGCTTCTGGGCCGACTGGAGAAGGAAGCAGACACAGGCTTCCCCTCCTTGAGGTTATGGTGGGACGTGGGCAAGGCTCACATAGAAACATAGAAACATAGAAAATAGATGCAGGAATAGGCCATTCGGCCCTTTGAGCCTGCACTGCCTTTCGATAAGATCATGGCTGATCATTCCTTCAGTACCCCTTTCCTGCTTTCTCTCCATACATCCATCTCTTCTGTCAAGATAATGCAAAGGGGTTGACCAAGAGGCAGGAGGCCAGGGTGGGGCACCTGTGTTGTGTTCCTAACACAGATGAGACTGCACACAGGGAGGTTAAAGTAACAGTGACCTCAGTCTTTAATAAGACACTCCAGAGTGAGGAACAGGCTTATATACAGTGCTCCCAAGGGATGCTGGGATCCCTTGGGACTTCAGGGGATGTGCTCCCTGGCGGCGGAACATGGGAGTGCATGCTTTACAGATACACAACATCACTCCCCTGCCAAAGTCAAAGTGAAAACTATTTACAAGGTGAGGCGGTCTGGAGCCTTTCTTTCCCTGGTGGACCGCCTCGGTACAAATGTCTGTTCTGGTGTGTTGGCTGTGCCCTCGCTGGGCTGGCGTGTTGTTGGCCCTGCAGGGCTGCTCGGTGAGCCTGGCCTTGCTGGGCTGTTGAGCATGATGGGTTTGATTTCCTGATCCGGGGTGGTGTCATTGGTCCTTTGGGTGTGTGTTGTGGTCTTGAAAAAGGTGGTGTCTGCTGTGGGTTGTTCAGGGCAGTCTGTGAACCGCAGCCTCGTTTGGTCCAGGTGCTTTCTGCAAATTTATCCATTGTTTAGTTTGATTACAAACACCCTACTCCTTTCTTTAGCTATCACCGTGCCCGCGATCCACTTGGGACCATGTCCATAGTTTAGCACATACACAGGGTCATTCAGATCAATTTCCCGTGACATAGTGGCGCGACCATCGTTTACATTTTGTTGCTGCCGCCTGCTCTCTACCTGATCATGCAGGTTGGTGTGAACCAGTGAGAGTCTGGTTTTAAATGTCCTTTTCATGAGTAGCTCAGCCGGAGGCACCCCTGTGAGTGAGTGGGGTTTCGTGCGGTAGCTGAGCAGTACTCGGGACAGGCGGGTTTGGAGTGAGCCTTCTGTGACTCGTTTAAGGCTCTGTTCGATTGTTTGTACTGCCCGCTCTGTCTGCCCCTTGGAGGCTGGTTTAAACGGGCCGAGGTGACATGTTTGATCCCATTGCGGGTCATGAATTCTTTAAATTCTGCACTGGTGAAACAGTCACTGACCAGTATGAAAGGCAGGCCGTGGGTGGCAAACATGGCCCTCAGGCTTTCAATGGTGGCGGTGGCGGTGCTTCCCGACATTATTTCACATTCAATCCATTTTGAAAAAGCATCCACCACCACCAGGAACATTTTACCGAGAAACAAGCCTGCATAGTCGACATGGATACTCGACTGTTATGTATTGTCTATGTACATTAAATGTATAGTTACAATGGTTTCACCACAACGGGCACTGTGTTGGGTGACCCGAAAGTACCTGCGAGACAGAGTATAAAATGCTGCCCACCACACCTGAGGGGCACTCTGGAGTTACACAATAAAGGACCAAGGTCACAGCAATTACTACAACACCAGACTGTGTGGAGTCAGTGATTTGAGTGCTACATACATCACAAATTGGCGACGAGGACACGGACGAGCTCTTCACGCAACCATGGCTACTTTGGGCACGCTAAAGGATTTCACACAGGGAAATGACTGGGATGTCTTTACGGAAAGGCTCGAGTACTATTTTATAGCAAACGACCTGACAGGGAACACAAACGCACTGATAGAGAAGCGTAAGGCGATATTGCTGTCCAGTTGTGGCAATGAGGTTTACCGTCTCGTCAGGGATTTGCTGGCACCCGCGAGCGCCAGGGACAAGTCATATGAGGAGCAGATTGAACTCATTCGTAATCAACTGAAACCGAAGGAGAGCATCCTCACGGCCAGGCACCTAAATTCTACCACCACTGCAGACCTGAGGGCCAGGATATCACAAAATTTGCTGCGGACATCAGGAGACTTGCGGCGCCGTGCAATTTTGGCACACACCTCAATGAGATGTTGCGAGACGTCTTTGTTATGGGAATTGGCCATGAGGGTCTCCTTCACAAGCTGCTATCTACTGAACCGACAGTCAGCCTGCAGCAAGCCATCAACATCAGCCGGGCATTTATGACCTCAACTTGCAGCACAAAGCAGATGATCCACATGGTCTCGAACCCGGCAGGTACTATTCACAGTGTAGCACCCATCACGGACAAAACTGCAGAATGTGGCTCCGCCCAGGGCAGAGAGCAGGAACCTCAGGGTCCTGGAACTCAGAGTCCGCCGAGGGGGGCTAATTGAGTAGCACCATGCTGGCGCTGCGGAGGAAGCCATGGGGCTCACCGGTGCAGGTTTGCGGAGTATACATGCAATACCTGCCACACGAAAGGCCACCTTCAGCGTATGTGCAAAAAAAACACGACTTACCATGTGGCTGAGGAGACGGTAGATGATCTGCTGTCCAGCGAGGAGCATTGTGGTTTGGCTCGACGGGCATCCCAGCCCCAGGTAGAAGATGATGATGCATTTGGACTGTGTACTTGTACTGTCGATTCGGCCCCAGTGATTATTGAAGTCAAGATTAATGGAGTTCCAGTGAGTATGGAAGTGGACACGGGGTCGGATCAGTCGCTGATGAGTCAGGAAACTTTTGAAAAACTGTGGATCAACCCAGCTGCACAACCTAAGCTGGTCCCGGTCACGGTGAAGCTGCGCACCTACACCAAGGAACTGATACTGTCATGTATCTTACATTATTGTATATAACTGTATCCTAACATGCTATACATGACTGTAATAAGATATGACCTGTAACCACCAGCATACCTTACCACCAGGGGTACACTTGCAAGAGACAGGTATATAAGGGCAGGTCTCAGTCAAGTGCAGCATTCCAGAGCTGTGAAATAAAGGTGCAGGTCCAGAGTGACCTTGACTTAACGACATGCCTCGTGTGAATCTGTAGTGAGGGGACAGGACTTTACAGATACCTGTTCTTGGATGTGCAGGTATCTCACGGTGGAGAGACACATGGTTTACTTTTGTGGATCATTGCAGGCGATGGGCCGACGCTACTCGGCGGTGCTCTAAAAGGGTGCTTAACCCCGATAGGAAGTTACCCAAATAGTTGAAGAATCCCAGGAACGACCGCAGCTCCGTGACGTTCTGTGGCCTGGGCGTGTTCCTGATAGCCTCTGTCTCGGCGTCTGTGGGCCAAATGCCATCCGCCGTGATCTTTCTCCCCAAAACCTCCACTTATGTTGCCATGAAGACGCATTTCGACCTCTTCAGCCGCAGCCCTACGCGATCCAGTCGCTGGAGGACCTGCTCCAGGTTTTGTAGGTGCTCGGCGGTGTCTCGACCCGTGACCAATATGTCGTCCTGAAAGACCACCATGCGTGGTATCGACTTGAGTAGGCTCTCCATGTTTCTCTGGAAGATCGCTGCAGCCGACCGAATTCCAAACGGGCATCTGTTGTAGATAAACAGTCCCTTGTGCGTGTTGATGCAGGTGAGGCCCTTCGAAGACTCCTCCAGCTCCTGCGTCATGTAGGCCGAAGTCAGGTCAAGCTTGGTGAATGTCTTGCCACCTGCCAGCGTCGCAAATAGGTCGTATGCCTTAGGTAGCGGGTATTAGTCTTGCAGCGAGAAACGATTAATAGTTACTTTATAATCGCCGCAAATCCTGACTGTGCCATCACTTTTGGGTACTGGAACAATCGGGCTGGCCCACTCGCTGAATTCCACTGGGGAGATGATGCCCTCACGTTGCAACCTGTCCAGCTCGATTTCTACTCTCTCCCTCACCATGTGAGGCACCGCTTGCGCCTTGTGGTGAATGGGTCGTGCCTCTGGGACCAAGTGGATCCGTAACTTAGCCCCGGAAAAATTTCCAATGCCTGGCTCAAAAAGGGAAGGAAATTTATTAAGAAACATAGAAACATAGAAACATAGAAAATAGGTGCAGGAGTAGACCATTCGGCCCTTCGAGCCTGCATCGCCATTCAATGAGTTCATGGCTGAACATGCAACTTCAGTACCCCATTCCTGCTTTCTCGCCATACCCCTTGATCTCCCTAGTAGTAAGGACTACATCTTACTCCTTTTTGAATATATTTAGTAAATTGGCCTCAACAACTTTGTGTGGTAGAGAATTCCATAGGTTCACCACTCTCTGGGTGAAGAAGTTTCTCCTCATCTCGGTCCTAAATAACTTTTCCCTTATCCTTAGACTGTGATCCCTGGTTCTGGACTTCCCCAACATTGGGAACATTCTTCCTGCATCTAACCTGTCGAAACCCATCAGAATTTTAATCGTTTCTATGAGATCCCCTCTCATTCTTCTGAACTCCAGTGAATACAAGCCCAGTTGATCCAGTCTTTCTTGATAGGTCGGTCCCGCCTTCCCGGGAATCAGTCTGGTGAACCTTTGCTGCACTCCCTCAATAGCAAGAATGTCCTTTCTCAAGTTAGGAGACCAAAACTGTACACAATACTCCAGGTGTGGCCTCATCAAGGCCCTGTACAACTGTAGTAACACCTCCCTGCCCCTGTACTCAAATCCCCTCGCTATGAAGGCCAACATGCCATTTGCTTTCTTAACCGCCTGCTGTACCTGTATGCCAACTTTCAATGACTGATGTACCATGACACCCAGGTCTCGTTGCACCTCCCCTTTTCCTAATCTGTCACCATTCAGATAATAGTCTGTCTCTCTGTTTTTACCACCAAAGTGTATAACGTCACATTTATCCACATTATACTGCATCTGCCATGCATTTGCCCATTCACCTAACCTATCCAAGTCGCTCTGCAGCCTCATAGCATCCTCCTCGCAGCTCACACTGCCACCCAAATTAGTGTCATCCGCAAATTTGGAGATACTACATTTAATCCCCTCGTCTAAATCATTAATGTACAATGTAAACAGCTGGGTCCCCAGCACAGAACCTTGCGGTACCCCACTAGTCACTGCCTGCCATTCTGAAAAGTACCCATTTACTCCTACTCTTTGCTTCCTGTCTGACAACCAGTTCTCAATCACATTAGCACACTACCCCCAATCCCATGTGCTTTAACTTTGCACATTAATCTCTTGTGTAGGACCTTGTCGAAAGCCTTCTGAAAGTCCAAATACACCACATCAACTGGTTCTCCCTTGTCCACTCTACTGGAAACATCCTCAAAAAATTCCAGAAGATTTGTCAAGCATGATTTCCCTTTCACAAATCCATGCTGACTTGGACCTATCATATCACCTCTTTCCAAATGCGCTGCTATGACATCCTTAATAATTGATTCCATCATTTTACCCACTACCGATGTCAGGCTGACCGGTCTATAATTCCGTGTTTTCTCTCTCCCTCCTTTTTTTAAAAGTGGGGTTACATTGGCTACCCTCCACTCCATAGGAACTGATCCAGAGTCTATGGAATGTTGGAAAATGACTATCAATGCATCCGCTATTTCCAAGGCCACCTCCTTAAGTACTCTGGGATGCAGACCATCAGGCCCTGGGGATTTATCGGCCTTCAATCCCATCAATTTCCCCAACACAATTTCCCGACTAATAAGGATTTCCCTCAGTTACTCCTACTTACTCGATCCTCTGACCCCTTTTATATCCGGAAGGTTGTTTGTGTCCTCCTTAGTGAATACCGAACCAAAGTACTTGTTCAATTGGTCTGCCATTTTTTGTTCCCCATTATGACTTTTACCCTGATTCTGACTGCAGGGGACCTATGTTTGTCTTTACTAACCTTTTTCTCTTTACATATCTATAGAAGCTTTTGCAGTCCATTTTAATGTTCCCTGCAAGCTTCCTCTCGTATTCTATTTGTCCTGCCCTAATCAAACCCTTTGTCCTCCTCTGCTGAGTTCTACATTTTTCCCAGTCCCCAGGTTCGCTGCTATTTCTGGCCAATTTGTATGCCACTTCCTTGGCTTTAATACTATCCCTGGTTTCCCTAGATAGCCACGGTTGAGCCACCTTCCCTTTTTTATTTTTACGCCAGACAGGAATGTACAATTGTTGTAATTCATCCATGCGGTCTCTAAATGTCTGCCATTGCCCATCCACAGTCAACCCCTTAAGTATCATTCGCCAATCTATCCTAGCCAATTCACGCCTGGGTACATGAGGCCTCATCACCATGTGATAGCGTCGGATGTCATCCCCGTTCCAGCAGATTTTGCCCAGCCAGCTCCTTCCAAGCAGTGTGGGGCCATCGCCCGGGACAATCCAGAGTGGCAGTTCGTGCATCGTGCCCTCGTAGATGACCTTGACCATGGCGCTGCCCAGGACAGTGATAAGCTCTTTGGTGTACGTTCTCAGTTTTATGTGGATGAGGCTCAGAGCTGGTCTGAATGCCTTGTTGCATCACAGTCTCTCAAACATCTTTTTACTCATGATGGATTGGCTAGCACCAGTGTCCAGTTCCATGGCTACGGGTAAGCCATTCAATTTAACATTTAGCATTATAGGTGGACATTTTGTCGAAAATGTGTGCACCCCGTGTACTTCAGTATCTGCCTCCTCTCTCTGAGGCTCGGAATTGCTTTGATCCACCATGGACCGATCTTCCTCTGCCACATGGTGGTTAGCAGCTTTTGCAGAGCTTGCAGTTCGTTTGCAAGCTCGTTGGAGGTGCCCCATTGTTCCACAGCTCTTGCAAACGTACCCTTTGAAGCGGCATGAATAGGCTGAATGGAAGCCTCCACAACGCCAACAAGGTATGAATTGCCTTGCATTCATCCTTTGTTGGGGACTCTGAGTCATCTGGGTCACCTGAGGCCTGCTGGCAGTTGTAGACTCATGGGTTCGGCCCTGTACATTTCGGCTCGCAAACACAGTTCCAGTTAAGTTAGGAACATTGCTAGCACTTGTGTGCTGAGAGATTTGTTTGGTGTTATCACTGGTGGACATAAACGCCTGTGCTATCGTAATGGCCTTACTGAGGGTCGGTGTCTCTACAGTCAAAAGTTTTCGTAGGATGGTCTTGTGGCCAATGCCCAGTACAAAAAAGTCTCTGAGAATCTGCTCCAGGTAGCCATCAAACTCACATTGTCCTGCAAGTCACCTTAGCTCGGCGACGTAGCTTGCCACTTCCTGACCTTCAGATCGCTGGCACTTGTAGAACCGATACCTCGCCATCAGCATGCTCTCCCTTGGGTTAAGATGCTCCCGAACCAGTGTACACAGCTCCTCGTATGACTTATCTGTGGGTTTCACCGGAGCCAGAAGATTCTTCATGAGGCTGTAGGTCGGTGCCCCGCAGACCGTGAGGAAGACCGCTCTCCTTTTTGCAGCGTTTCCTTCTCCGTCCAGCTCGTTGGCTACAAAGTACTGGTCAAGCCATTCGACATAGGCTTCCCAGTCCTCACCCTCAGAGAACTTCTCCAGGATGCCCACAGTTTGCTGCATCTTTGCGTTGGATTCGTATTCTCGTCGCCAGTTATTGTGTTCCTAACACAGATGAGACTGTACACAGGGAGGTTAAAGTAACAGTGACCTCAGTCTTTAATAAGACACTCCAGAGTGAGGAACAGGCCTTAGGGGCCAGCTTATATACAGTGCTCCCAAGGGATGCTGGGATCCCTTGGGACTTCAGGGGATGCGCTCCCTCGTGGCAGAACATGGGAGTGCAAGCTTTACATATACACATCAGTTATCACCTCAAAGAATGCTATGAGTTTGGTCAAGCATAATCATCCCTTTTGAAATTTGTGCTGGCTGCTTCCAACTATTGTCTCTTAATCTAGATATATGGTCATTTCATGCTTAATAACATTTTCCCTACCACAGATGTTGAGCTAAATGACCTGTAGTTATCCGAATGAGTTCTATCTACTTTTTTTAAATGGGTACTACATTGGCTGCTCATATCCTCTGGCACATATCCATACTCAATAGATCTCTGAAATATTGGCCTGGATTTTGGGCGTGTCCATGTATGGGCACCGGGGAAGTGCAGGGTACATGCCCTGCAATGGAATGGTGAGGCCGAGAGTTGGAAGAGCAGGCTGGACTGGGAAAATCAGAGTCTGGGGTTCAAGAGGAGGCTGGGATGGGAGGATCAGCAGCCGGGGATCAGCAGGAGGTTAGGGAATGGAGGATTGGAGGCTGGGTGTCGGAATTCGAGGCCAGAGAGTGAAGGATTGGACACAGGGGCTTGGGGGTGGAGCGGCGGCAAGCATTCATTAAATGTGGGGTTGGGAGGAGGACTCCCGCTTCTCTGAGCTCCATATTGAGGTAAGTAAATTTGAAAAACTTGCATGTGGTTCCAAGGTCTGGTATTACTGAATGCTGGTGCGTGGTGCCTCAGGACAAACCAATCTTGAAGTGGGAGCCTCACCAGGTGTAAACCCCATTATTTGCATATGTAAAGGGCCGAACACCTGTTCCAGGCATGGGCCCTGCTCACCAATTTTCTTTCCTCCGCCAATATGGCAGGTGGCGTACTTCGGCCAGATATGTGTGTGCACTTCCTGATTGCCAAATTTGGGGGTTTAGTAGGTCAGTTAGCACCCAAAATACTGGTGCTGCGCAGCCGAATTTATAGGCTATAATTTCCCTCTGCAATTTCCTCCCTCAATACCTTCAGGATCCTAGGATGTATCCTGTGAGACCCTACTGTTCAATCTTCCCTCCGTTAACTAACATCTAAATGTTCCTGTTGTCCATCACGGTATCACCCATCTCACATTGGACTACTTCAGGACTCACCTCCTCTCTGACATTTTTCTCGTCAGTAAATACCAAGTACTTACTAAACACTTCTACTATTTTTGATCATCCTCGAGCAATTGACAATCCTTTCCTCTCAGGTGTCCCACCTCACTTTCAATAATTCTCTTTTTAATGATATATTTGTAAAATACCTTGGTGTTCCTTTTGAATTTTTTTCCACGTAACTTTTCTTAGCTTTCCTTATTGCACTCTTCACCCCTTTTCTTATTTTCTCATTCTCCTTTAATTTTTCATTATTTTTCTTATATTGATATTCTGTAAATTAATTCATAATAAATACAGTTTCCTCTGGAAAGGCCATCATGCTTTACAATATACTTATGGCAACTGTTTCCTGGTAAATTTCAGATTCTTGTTTACTGTAACAGGCTATCCTAAATCTGATAAGGTCTCCAGAAAGCAGCACGGTTCTGTATCTCCATGGCTCATTAATTGACATTGCATACGGATAAGACAATTTGCACCATCTGGTACATGGAGATTTAGATTGGACTTTACAACCATTCGAGCCCTATAAACATCTGTTGTGCTTTGTATGAAGTACATCAGGTTTACTCATGCAGACTCTGGGGAAAATGACAATCCTGTACAGGTGCACACAACGGGGGAGTAGGTATCAGTACAGAGGCATTAGTCAGGTTACAGCTGCCATCCATGAGAAAGGAGCCATTTGTTTGACAGTGTGTGAGGGAAATGATGAAACTGGAAACTAAAAGGAAGGAAATCATCCTATAAAGAGTTGCCATATTCACCTGCCTCAGTATATATTATGTTATTAAAGTTTTACACTGAAAATTCAAATCAAGTAAGTGGAAATTTCAAACTTTGTTCTTCACTGTACATGATCACATCTTGTTTTTCTAATTTAATAGAGCAATGCTGGCTTCACACAGTTCTCAGAAAACTTCATAAGAACATAAGAACATAAGAATTAGGAACAGGAGTAGGCCATCTAGCCACTCGAGCCTGCTCTGCCATTCAATAAGATCATGACTGATCTGGTCGTGGACTCAGCTCCACTTACCCGCCCTCTCTCCGTAACCCTTAATTCCCTTATTGGTTAAAAATCTATCTATCTTTGACTTGAAAACATTCAATGAGCTAGCCTCAACTGCTTCCTTGAGCAGCGAATTCCACAGATTCAAAACTCTCTGGGAGAAGAAATTCCTTCTCAACTCGGTTTTAAATTGGCTCCTCCGTATTTTGAGGCTGTGCCCCCTAGTTCTAGTCTCCCCTACCAATGGAAACAACCTCTCTGCATCTATCTTGTCTATCCCTTTCATGATTTTAAATTTTTCTATAAGATCACCCCTCATCCTTCTGAACTCCAAGGAGTAAAGACCCAGTCTACTCAATCTATCATCATAAGGTAACCCCCTCATTTCTGGAATCAGCCTAGTGAATTGTCTCTGTACCCGCTCCAAAGCTAGTATATCCTTCCTTAAGTAAGGTGACCAAAACTGCACGCAGTACTCCAGGTGCGGCCTTACCAATACCCTGTACAGTTGCAGCAGGACCTCCCTGCTTTTGTACTCCATCCCTCTCGCAATGAAGGCCAACATTCCATTTGCCTTCCTGATTATCTGCTGCACCTGCAAACTAACCTTTTGGGATTCATGTACAAGGACCCCCAGGTCCCTCTGCACCACAGCATGTTGTAATTTCTCCCCATTCAAATAATATTCCCTTTTACTGTTTTTTTTCCCAAGGTGGATGACCTCACACTTTCCGACTTTGTATTCCATCTGCCAAACCTGAGCCCATTCGCTTAACCTATCCAAATCTCTCTGCAGCCTCTCTGAGTCCTCTACACAACCCGCTTTCCCACTAATCTTAGTGTCATCTGCAAATTTTGTTGCACTACATTCTGTCCCCTCTTCCAGGTCATCTATGTATATTGTAAACAGTTGTGGTCCCAGCACTGATCCCTGTGGCACACCACTAACCACTGATTTCCAACCGGAAAAGGACCCATTTATCCCACTCTCTGCTTTCTGTTCGCCAGCCAATTCTCTATCCATGCTAATACATTTCCTCTGACTCCGCGTACCTTTATCTTCTGCAGTAACCTTTTGTGTGGCACCTTATCGAATGCCTTTTGCAAATCTAAAAACACCACATCCATCGGTACACCTCTATCCACCATGCTCGTTATATCCTCAAAGAATTCCAGTAAATTAGTTAAACATGATTTCCCCTTCATGAATCCATGCTGCGTCTGCTTGATTGCACTATTCCTATCTAGATGTCCTGCTATTTCTTCCTTAATGATAGTTTCAAGCATTTTCCCCACTACAGATGTTAAACTAACTGGCCTATAGTTACCTGCCTTTTGTCTGCCCCCTTTTTTAAACAGAGGCGTTACATTAGCTGCTTTCCAATCCACTGGTACCTCCCCAGAGTCCAGAGAATTTTGGTAGATTATAACGAATGCATCTGCTATAATTTCCGCCATCTCTTTTAATACCCTGGGATGCATTTCATCAGGACCAGGGGACTTGTCTACCTTCAGTCCCATTAGCCTGTCTAGCACTACCCCCCTCGTGATAATGATTGTCTCAAGGTCCTCCCTTCCCACATTCCTGTGGCCTGCAAATTTTGGCATGGTTTTTGTGTCTTCCACTGTGAAGACCGAAGCAAAATAATTGTTTAAGGTCTCAGCCATTTCCACATTTCCCATTATTAAATCCCCTTTTTCATCTTCTAAGGGACCAACATTTACTTTAGTCACTCTTTTCCGTTTTATATATCTGTAAAAGCTTTTACTATCTGTTTTTATGTTTTGCGCAAGTTTACCTTCGTAATCTATCTTCCCTTTTTTTATTGCTTTTTTAGTCATTCTTTGCTGTTGCTTAAAATTTTCCCAATCCTCTAGTTTCCCACTAACCTTGGCCACCTTATACGTATTGGTCTTTGATTTGATACTTTCCTTTATTTCCTTGGTTATCCACGGCTGGTTATCCCTTCTCTTGCCGCCCTTCTTTTTCACTGGAATATATTTTTGTTGCGCACTATGAAAGAGCTCCTTAAAAGTCCTCCACTGTTCCTCAATTGTGCCACCGTTTAGTCCTTGTTTCCAGTCTACTTTAGCCAACTCTGCCCTCATCCCACTGTAGTCCCCTTTGTTTAAGCATAGTACGCTCGTTTCTGACACTACTTCCTCATCCTCAATCTGTATTACAAATTCAACCATATTGTGATCACTCATTCCGAGAGGATCTTTTACGAGGAGATCGTTTATTTTTCCTGTCTCATTACACAGGACCAGATCTAAGATGGCTTGCTCCCTTGTAGGTTCTGTTACATACTGTTCTAAGAAACAATCCCGTATGCATTCTATGAATTCCTCCTCCAGGCTACCTCGTGCGATGTGATTTGATTTGACCAATCGATATGTAGGTTAAATTCAGATCTGCCTTCATAAGCAGCACACATATAATCCTTTCAACTGTTACAGGGTCTCATTAGATTTACACAATTGAGTTAACACACACAGGGTGTTCGCGCGTGCACAGAGAATGCCCGCTGGAAGTATGCAGAGCTGGCAGATCATGACGTTAATCAGCGTGCAAATCTGATTTAACACCAGCGCTGCTATTTTGGAGCTTAATGTCCAGTCAATGCCCTCCCTTAACCTCGCACAGCTGAACACTCGTTCAGCAGCAGGAAAGACCCCCACCAGCGCTGTTTAAAAATGATCAACTACTTACATTATGTTGCTACTTGATTTCTTTTGGATGTTGCTATGATTCTACATGTGTTTGATGCTTTCCGTAGTTGTTTAAAGTTGCGAAAGACTACAAGGAGTGGTGTGGCAGAAGCTGGAGGACATTTCCCTGACTGCAGGCCTTTTGCATAAATCATGTGCTGCCAGACATGGGTGCACTGGTAGGAATTCCCCTTGGAATACAGCATGACTTTAGGAATGAACAGAAGGCACACAGAGCAGGACAAGCTGCTGGAAGAGGGAAGGGGAGAAAGGCTCTCTGCCAGGGGCAATATCTGCCCAGGGTATTCAGGGAGCAATTCTCCTACTTGAACCTCAGTGAGGAACAGTGTGTGAGATGTCTGTGCTTCAATAAGGACATCCTCACTGAAATCTGCTACCTGCTGCAGCCACAACTGCAACCTCAGAGCAGGGCAAGGACCTGCCAGTGGCTGTGAAGTTGACTGTTGCGATGAACTTTTAGGCACCGGGCTCCTTCCAGGCTGGAGTTGGAGGTATTTGCAACATCTCGCAATTTGCCATCCAGTGTTGCGTAAGGGAGGTAACTGAGGCTCTCATGAAAAGAAAACTAACTATATTTCAGAGACAAGCAAGTGGAGCAAGTGGAGCAAGCATGTGGCTTTGCTAGGATTGCAGGCTTCCCCATGATACAGGGTGTCATTGACTGCACGCATATCGCTTTGTGGATGCCGCATGTCAACTCTCACACATGTACCAGAACCGAAAGGGATTTCACGCCCTCAATGTCCAGCTGGTATGAGACCATAGACAGCGAATCATGGAGATCAGTGCCCGGTATCCTGACAGTGGTCATGATTCCTTCATTCTGTGGCAGTCCGCTGTGCCAGAGGAATTTGGGCCACCACGGCAAACCAAAGGGTGGCTACTAGGTGACAAGGTGTATCTGCTGATTACATGGCTCATGACTCCGGTGTGCAATTCACATACACATGCGCAGCATGCGTACAATGGAAGCCACGCTGCCACACAAAATGTGATAGAGCAGACCACTGGCATGCTGAAACACCCTTTCCACAATCTGCAGGAGCTCTGCAGTATTCAGCAGAGTGGGAGTCAAGATTCATAGTGGTCTGCTGCATGCTGCACAACCTCACCATCATGAGGGCATAGCCCTTGCCACCAGCTACACGATGAGCAGCTGAAGAAAAGGAGCAGGAGGAAGAGAAAGAAGAGGAGGAGGAGGGAGGGAGGGCAACCTAGACAGCTTCTTTCTGGCTGAGTTTTCCAAGAAGAGCTCATCCAAGTGCGATACTGGTAACCGCAACCCCACTTCCCCATTGGCCAACAGTCCTACACATGCCTTCTCCATTGACCAACAGGCCCACACCTTACCTTCCCAATTGACCAACAATCCCACACCTTATCTGCCCTCTGTCACTGACTATAAGTGTCCACTTGCCCACAATGCAAAAATAAAAGCCTCGACAAAATAAGCATTCCAAACCAACCCAAATTTATCAATCAAATCATGCCATATTGCATACAAACGTAAACTAATCATTCCCTTATGCATATCAAATTATGCATTCCCTTAGTGCCTGCCTTTTGTGTGCCTTTGCCTGTCCTAGTGCTGCTATTCAATGCTAATCCAGTTACTGTAGCATGGCTGGTGGAAAGCTGTTGACCTTCAGTGGAGGAGACTGCAGGTGGCCTTGGAGAACAAACTAGAATAGCTTTGGGCCCAGAAGGCCCGGCTGTGGACTACACCATCTCTGCATGGTCAGCAGTCTGGGCTGACAGGCAATAGCAAGGGCACTGGTGGAATGGCAGTGATTGGATGATTAATGCTGTCATCCTGAGAAAGGACAGCAGGTTGTGCTCAATGAAGCCACTACTACTACCCTGGGATGGCACCTCAGCAATCCTAGTAATGTGTGGAGGACAGATTGCTGGACTGCTATGACACCTTTGAACACTGGAATCCAGATCCATGATGGCAGCATTCTGAGTTTCCACTGCAGCATTCAGACATTGGGTGGCTGCTGCTTGAGCTGCAATGGAAGCTGAGACATCGGACATCAGGCGCTGCCTCACAATTGAATCCATAAGTGTGCTAATGGAGTTGGCCTACACTTCCATGCTGGAAATCATGGGCTCCAAGCTCTGGGCAAAGCCCTGTGCCAAGATTGTGCTGAACCTTTCCTTGCCCCTTGACATTGCATGCAAGCTTTCTGGCAGGCTTCCTATAATGGCCAGCACCGTCTCCTCCATGGGTGTTAGGACATGCAGGCATGCCTGTTCCCCACCAGCTGCTGCCTCCAGTTGTGCACCAGCTAGTCCTGCAAGCAGAGGGAAATGTATCGTGCAATCTATTTGGGTGATGTGACTGTCATGGATGAATAGCTGGCAGTGTGTGTAAGCTGTGAGATGTGGGTCTGAGGCTTGCAGCAGTGCTAAGTATGTGAGGATGAGGAGACATTATGAATGTTAGGTATGAGTCCTGATTGATAGAGATTGTTGTTAGGTGGGTGATGGGGGTGGTACATTGAGCAGTGGCTGAGGCTAGTGGTGCAGTTGGTGGGATATGCCATTTGAGGTTGCATTCACTGACCTTGACCACTCGTGTGAGGTCCTTGAAATTCTTACGGTACTGCATTCAGGTCCTCTGGCCTTGACTTCTGGCAGTGACCTCCATGGCTATCTGCTGCATGTGTCTGGAGAGCTTCCTGACACCTGTGGATACAACACATCTCTCCGCCTTTCCACCTCCTCCACCAAGGCCTCCAGTGCAGTGTGGGAAAACTGCTCTGTCCCATGTTGTGCCATTATTGAATGTTCCCAGGTCAGAGACATTTGTCGAATGACTTCCAGCACCTGCTCCAGCCACAATGCACCTCCCCTTTGAGAGGTGCAGGCTGGCTTTAAACAGTGCAGGCTAGCTTTAATTGGTGCTCGCTTCTCTCGATTTTTGGCCCCCTACTGATGCGCTGGTTGCATGCAGAAATCATGTAAGTGAGCAGGCAGCACGAAGTTGGCGTATTACATTGACCAGGCATGGGCTAATTACATATCGTGATCCATGTGCCTGTTATTGGGGGCACAGCGTGGAGGCCCCGGCCCATGGGAAACTATCAGCGGCAGGTTGGGGCCATAAAAGGAGCGGCATGCGGCCCAGGGAACAGCAGGGAGGCCCCGACCCATGGGAAACTATCAGCGGCAGGTCGGGGCCATAAAAGGAGCGGCATGCAGTACAGGGAGCAGCGTGGAGGCCACTGCAGGGTACAGCGCGAGCTGGTGCAGGAGGGCAACGGCAGCGAAGAGTGATGTCAGCAAGGTCCAGGTCGGTGACTGGAGCATGGGCAGATACAGCAGGAGCGGCGAGGTTGGGGCGAAGAAGCAGCGAGAGCCTGAGGAGGGACGTGATCGAGGACTAGGGGAGGCGTGAGTTCGGGGCCAGGGGCCCAGGGGCAGCACGGGCCAGCCCACACTGCGATATGTGTGGGCACTAGGTTTGTGCAGCAGAGCAGGTCTTCAGTTGTCTTGGGTAATCCTTGCCACTGGACCAAGACCTAGCTCTGTCAAGCCCATGTGGTGGCTGGTGTGCAACCGCCACCTCATGTTAAAAAAATCCACACACAGGCATCTTACACTCTTGAGGATGTAGTTTGGGTTCTTCTTTCAAAACACCTGTGAACTCATTTTTTTTTGGCGTGGAAGCAAGGAGGAACTTCGAGGAACTGCCTCTGATGATGATGATTGGGAGCTATTGAGTTTAGCCCCCTAGATTTCCACTTACCTCTGAAAAACTTCTGAAAGATAAACAAACTGATCTGAACTTCAAGAAAATCCACATTTGAATGAAACACACCCGCATCTCCCAACCTGCAGTCCACAGCTGCATTAAGCAAGTCTCCGATGCTCTGTTCCCCAAGGCTACTCTGTACATCACCTTCCCCATTGACCTCAGCAGTCAACAGGAGAGAGAGTTTGAGGATTTGCTGTAGTGATTGGCTTTCCTCATGTCCAGGGCATCATTGACTGCACACATGTTGCTACGAAGGAATGACTCATGCAGTAATCATATTATCTGCTGCTATTCAAATTTTAACCTTCTGGTTTGAACAAAAAAATTGTTTATTCCAAAAACTGCAATTTGAATTGCCGGTGAAAGGTCAATGACCTCACTGTGCCTGCCGTGTTGATTAATGTTGCGAAATATCTTTCACGAAGTTGCACTGCAATTAATTTCCTCTTCGTTCTCTACATCATAAAGATCGAGCAGCATGGTGATAGAGTGACAACACAGAAATTAAAAATTGAAACCCTTGGAATGATTCGAGTTGACTTATTTAAGCACTAGTCCAGGTATAGCAGTGATAGTGTACCCCTTTTTTTAAATGCTTCCCTGACTTTTAGTCTGGCTTCTCTTTGCTTATGGGTGTTAGATGACATCTGCCAATGGTCAGCATAAAAGCCCGAGGAAACCTTCTTTTACCTTTAGAGGTGCTTTTTTGTTTGTTAGTGCAGAGAACTGAATGTGTTCGCACAATGACCTTACACATCTGTGACCTGAGTTAGAAAGAGAGGCAAACAAGCTGTCGCATTCACACTCAAACACGGCCTAGAATTACGGATGTGGCACATCTCACAGCGAGCACCCTGAATTGGATTTTTTTCTCTCACCATTCAGAGAGAATTATTTTTGCGCCACAAATTGCTGGAAGTGGGATTTAATAATGGGCCGGTGACATCAACAGGGCATCTGGGATCTCCTGAACATCAGGTCTAATGGTCTCCTTAGAATCCTAAATCAATGATATTTAAGGCTAGAGAAAGAAATGGAGGAGGAAATAGGATGAATTAGAGTCAAATTAAAATAGAAATATTGTAGACAGGGGACTCTATAATTAGGGGGATAGATAGCGTCCTCTGCAGCCAAGAATGAGAATCCCAAAGGCTGTGTTGCCAACCCAGTGCCAGGGTAAGGGATATCTCATGGCAGCTGGAGAGGAACTTGGAAAGGGAGGGGGGAAATCCAGTTTTCGTGGTCCATGCTGGAACAAATGACATAGGTAAGAACAGGCAGGAGGTCCTGCTGAAAGAGAATCAGGAGTTAGGTGCTAAATCAAAAAGCAGGACCTCGAGGGTAACAATCTCTGGATTATTGCCCAAGCCACGTGCAAATTGGCATAGAAGTAGACAGATCAGGAGAATTAACACATGCCTAAAGGGTTGCTGTGGGAAAGAGGAGTTCCTTTTCATGGGACACTGGCACCAATTCTGAGACAGGAAGGAACTGTACCACTGGGACAGGCTCCACCTGAACCAGGATGGGACCAGTGTCCTAGTGGAAAGGGTAAATCGGGAGGTGGCAAAGGTTTTAAACTAGTAAGATGGGGGGCGAGATCTACCAGCCTAAATATTTTATTCAAAACAGGAAGAGAGCATAGGAAAGAATACCGTAAGAGAGGACATTGATGGCAAGGGAGTAAATAGAGTTATGGAACAGGAGGCTAAAAAGATGGTTAAAAATAAAGTGAAAGGAAATCCTATTAAAAATAACTTATGCTGTCTGTACAGCAATGCACACAATGTCCGTAATAAAACAGGAAAGCTATAGGCAATCATGCGTTGTGAGGAACCAGACATAGTAGGGATTACTGAGACATGACTGAAGAAAAATCAGGACTGGGAATTAAACATTATAGGGTATAACATATTTATAAAAGATAGAGAGGGAAAAAGGGGAGGTGGAGTAGCTCTACTTATTAGGGATAACATAATGGCAGTAGAAAAAGTGACGCAGCTATCAGCAAGACACAAATAGAATCCATATGGATAGAGGTAAAAGATAATAAAGGATCAATCACACTAATAGATGTAGTCTACAGACTACCTAATAGTGGAAGGGAGGCGGAGGAAGAAATATGCAGATAAATTAGGGAAATGAGTAAAAAACATAGAATAATAATCATGGGGGATTTCAACTACCTGATATTAATTGGACAGAAGAGATAGGTAAAGAGGATAAGGGAATGGAGTTCTTACAATATGTACAGGACTCCTTTTTAAACCAATATATAAAAAGCCCAACAAGGGAGGATTCGCTATTGGATCTAGTAATCAGAGCAGATAAGAGAAGTAAAGTAAGGGAACATCTAGGCAATAGTGACCATAATATAATAAGCTTTAAGATGATAGTTGAGATGGACATAAGTATGATGAAAATCAGGGATTGGAGAAAAGCTGATTTGGAAGGGCTAAGAATTGAACTTGTGAAAATAAAATGGGCAACAATATTGGTAAAAAACTATATAAAACAGCAATGGGAAACTTTTAAAACTGTATTCAACAGAGTGCAGGAACAATATACTCCGCTAAAAGGAAAGAACAAAACTAAACATTAATGAGACTCCATGGATGAATAAAACCATAATGGAACAATTGAGGGTAAGGAAAGAGGTACATTAACTAGATAGACAGCAGAGGAGTGCATGATAAGGGAAAATATGAAAAGATTAGGAGAGAAGTCCAAAAATAATTAGGAAGACAAAGAGGAACTATGAAATTTAATTATCAAGGAACATAAAACAAAATAGTAAAATATTTTACAGACACATCAATTTTTTTTTAAAAGAAGGTTGGAATGGGAATAGGGCCACTAAGGGATAGACAGGATAATACCATAGAGATGGCAGAAATATTAAATAATTATTTTGCCTCCGTATTTACCAAGTGGACATGACATTGGAGGATAAGATTAGTAATGAGATAAGTACATTTAAAATAACAAGAAGTGATATATTAAATAAACTAATTAAAGTCAAAGAGGATAAAACCCCTGGTTTGGATGGATTGCATCCACGCATTTTAAAAGAATCTTGGGAAGAGATAGCAGCGGCATTTCTACACATATTTAATAAGTCGTTAGAGAAAGGTGCAATGCCAGAGGATCGGCAAATAGCTAACGTAATACCTATATTTAAGAAGGGGGATATAACATGTCCAGGGAATTATAGACTTAATTATAGCTTAAATTGGTGGTAGGAAAAATAATGGAATTCCTACTAAAGGAGAAAATACAAGAACATCTAGAAACCAAAAATATAATAATGAATAGTCAGCATGGATTTCAAAAGGGAATGTTTTGCTTGACCAACCTCATTGAATTTTTTGAAGAGGACAGTGAGAGTAGACAATGGTAATGCAGCCGATGTAACTTATCTAGATTTTCAAAAGGCCTTCGATAAGGTACCACATAATAAACTGATGAACAAGGTCAGAGAATGCGGAATCAGGGGACAAGTAGCAGAATGGATAGCGAGCTGGCTTCAAGACAGAAAGCAGAGAGTAGGGATAAAATGAAGCTATTCACAGTGACAGAAGGTCGGTAGTGGTGTTCCACAAGGATCAGTGCTGGGACCACTGCTGTTCACAATTTATATTAACAATTTAGACTTTGGAATTAAAAACACAATTTCTAATTTGCAGATGACACCAAATTGGGGTGGGGTGGAGGAGGGGGGGACAGTCAATACTGAGGAGGACTGCAAAAAATTGTAGAAGGACATTAATAAATTTGCAGAATAGGCATATAATTGGCAAATTAAGTTCAACACAGATAAATGTGAAGTATTACATGTTGGTAGGAAGAATAGGGAGGTCACTTATTACTTGGAGGTTGCGAGTCTGGGTGGGGTAGAGGAGCAAAGGGATCTGGGAATACAAATACACAAATCACTAAAAGTTGTGACACAGGTTAACAAGGCCATAAAAAAGCAAACCAAGCACTAGAGTTTATTTCGAGAGCTATAGAATTGAAAAGTAGGGAAGTTATGCTAAATCTGTATCGAACCTTAGTTAGACCACACTTGGAGTACTGCGTACAGTTCTGGTTGTCATATTATAAAAAGGATATAAGGGCACTGGAGAGGGTGCAGAGAAGATTTACAAGGATGATACCAGAAATGCGAGGCTATACATATCAGGAAAAGATGAACAGGTTGGATCTCTTTTCTCTTGAAAAAAGAAGGCTGGAAGGTGACCTAATAGAGGTCTTTAAAATTCTGAAAGATTTTGTTAGAGTGGATACAGAGACAATGTTTCCACTTGTGGGGACGAGCATACCTAGAGGCCACCAATATAAGATAGTCACCAAGAAATCCAATAGGGAATTCAGAATAAACTTCTTTGCTCAAAGAGTGGTGAGAATGTGGAACAGGGAGTGGTTGAAGCGAGTAGTATAGATGCATTTAAGGGGAGGCTAGACAAGCATATGAGGGAGAAGGAAATAGATGGTTATGCTGATAGATTTGGATGAGGAAGATGGGAGGAGGCTCGAGTGGAGCTTAAACACCGGCATGGACTGGTTGGGACTGTTTCTGTGTCGTATATCCTATGTAATCCTATGTATGTAAATTAGATGCAGAAAACAAAATACAGAAAGGAAAAGAAAAATTGGAATAAGAGAGAGAGAAAAAAACCAGAAAGGAAAAGTAAGAAAATAACTTAAAATTTAAAAACCTCTCATACAATTTACTACCTGCAGCAGTGAGACTCCACAGTTGCAATTGTTCCCTTTCTGGGCCTCCAAATTTGAGTTTCATGTCAGGACCATTGTTAGCAGTGTCCTTACAACATGAAATAGCAGCCCTAACTATCTGTAGTAAGATTCATTCGTATTTATGGTGCAACTCCAGCAATTTCTTGATGCTCATACTTGAGAAGTTGTAGCAAGTAAGATATTTCTAGAAACCCAGGCAGGGCATAGAGTTTGTCTATTTGGGTTAGTAGATGTTCCATTACTCTTCTAGTTAATCTAATTTTGTGCACCAAGGATACATCTTCTAGTTGCTACTGGTATGAATTGAACTGGCTTTTTTGCATTTGACTGAAGATAAAAGTTGTGAGATCGACGTTCACATTTTTCCTCTCTCTCATTATTATTAGCCAGGTCTCATTTCCATGTTTCTCATTCTCTCAGTTTTTCTCATCTACATGTTGCCCCCGGCGACATCATCCGAAAACACAACGCCAGTCTCCACATATACACTGATGACACCCAGCTCTATCTCAATACCACTTCTCTCGACCTCTCCACGGTCTCTAAATTGTCAGACTGCATGTCCGACATCTAGTTCTGGATGAGCAGAAATTTTCTCCAATTGAATATTGGGAATACCGAAGCCATTGCGCCTGAAATTCTAGTGAGAGGCTTCTTTCGGACGAACGCCTCCAACCTGAGAATTTTTAACGAATTTACCTGGTGGTCCCGAAAGCGCCTACATGAAGGTTCGTATTCTGTTACTCGTCGCCAATTGTGTGTATAGAAGAACTCCATGAGGCAGAGTACTTAGTTTGACTTTAGTCTTCTTTGTTATAACTCCAAAGTGCCTAAACAACATGGCAGCCAACCTTTTATACTGGTCCTGCACGTGTGTGCAGGTGACCATTAGGACTCCAACAGTTGTGCCCTCTGGTGGCAAGTATTTCATAGTTACATACATAGCAGTTAATAAATGTGCTAGAAAAAAATATTTTTGGATTTTTAAAAAAGTTTTGTAATTAGGGTTTAAAATAAACTTACCTTAGTGGGCAGGGTTTTTAACATAAAAATGTGTTTTTAAATTTTATCTTTATATGTTTTAAAACTCTTACACTGATAAAAGTAGGCTATGTGCCTGCTTTTACCAGGCACAAGAGTTTTAAGGACATTTGCTGGGCAAGAAATGGACAAATAGCGCAATCTCGCTCATGCGAATGTCCTTCTCGCTAAGATGCATTGGATCTGTCAAACCAGAAATTGACAGATCGGAAAAGCCGGCTTTTGCGATGCCTCCCCAGGTCCGTACACTCTCCGTACGGACCTGGTGTGGCCGGAATTTCAGGCCCATTGTTTTCGATCTCCACCACAAACTCCGTTCCCTAGCCACTGACTCCATCCCTCTTCCCAACTTCTGGCTGAGGCTAAACTAGGATGTTCCCAACCTTGGTGTCACATTTGAGCCTGAAATGAGCTTTTGATCACATATCGCAGCATAACTAAGACCACCTATTTCCACCTCCGTAACATCGCCCGTATTCATCCTTGCCTCAGTTCATCCGCTGCTGAAACCATGCATGTGTTACCTCTAGACTTGACTATTTCAACGCATTCCTGGTTGGCCTCCCACATTCTACCCTACATAAACTAGAGGTGATCCAAAACTCGGCTGCTCATGTTCTAATTCGCATCAAGACCCGCTCACCCATCACCCCTGTGCTTGCTGAATTACATTGACTTCCGGTTGAGCAATGCCTCGATTTCAAAATTCTCATCCTTATTTTCAAATCCCTCCATGGCCTCGCCCCTTCCCATTTCTGTAATCACCTCCAGCCCCACAACCCCCCAAGATATCTGTGTTCCTCGAATTCTGCCTTCTTGAGCATCCCTGATTATAATCATTCAACCATTTGTAGCCGTACCTTCTGTTGCCTCAGCCCCAAGCTCTGGAACTCCCTGCCTAAACCTCTGTTTCTCTACCTCTCTTTCCTCCTTCAAGACGCTCCTTAAAACCTACCTCTTTCACCAAGCTTTTGGTCACCTGCGCTAATTTCTACTTATGCGGCTCGGTGCCAAATTATTTTATCTCATAATACTCCTGTGAAGCGCCTTGGGAAGTTTCACTATGTTAAAGGTGCTATATAAATACAATTGTTGTTGTTATTGTTGTTGTCTGTTGACATGGATGCGAATATGATGTAGGGGGAGGAAAATGTGTTCTCGGGGATTTAATGTATAAAGGTGCAGCTCTAAGGTATTTCCACTGTATTTTTGGTGAAGTAGGTTTTGCTATGCTATGTGGAACTTGTTGATCAGTTGTTGGAAGGCCTCTGGAATTCCCTGTTTGGTGGGCAGACAACTGAGATAAGCAGGTGCATTTTCAGTGAAGCACATGTTGTTCTCTGGCCTGTGCTCTGTATCTCACCTGTGCTGTACCTGCCCTGAGAATGCTTGACAGGATGGTGTAGAGGAAACTTCATTGTTTTCTCCATGTGTCTCTGGGCCTCCATGTACAGCTCTGGAATGTAGCTGGAAGTGATATTTTTATGTATTTGTAGACAGGCTGATTGAGACTGTGTGGGTCAACAGGAATTCAACAAATAACCCTGATTTATCCCGTGACCAATACCAGCAAATAATCAGCACTCTGCTGCTATATGACAGTAAGATGGCTACTGGGGTGGCAGCCCCCTAGGGAGCTCCCTTGCCAAACAACTCCTCGGCAATTTTTCCACCCTCAACCTTCCCCCACCCCTATCCCCCTCCCACTGTCTAAACTTCCACTAGCCCTAATCGACCCTAAGAGGGGTTCTTAAACACCTAAATCCCTCCCTTAATCCCAACTCTGCGAGTCCCACAAGTTCGGGCCTACCTCAGGCTTCCCACCACACCACTCATCGGCGACGGCGGCTGGGCCTCCTGCGGCAACTGGGCGACTCAACGCGACTTGAGCCTCCCGGCTGGGCCTCCTACGGCGACTGAGCGGCTGGGCCTGGCTATCAGGCCTCTAGCACCCCCCCACCCCCACTCCAGTGGCGATCGGAACATCTCCAGTGACGGCAGATGTGCCTCTCTTCCACGACGGAGTCTGGACCTCCTCAGCGACGGCTGGACCTCCTGTGGCACCAGGCGGCCTCCTCCTCAACAATGACCGGGTCAGCTGGACTCCCCCCCTAATCCCCCCCCACTCCTTCAGCGAC
Organism: Pristiophorus japonicus; assembly: GCF_044704955.1. Lineage (NCBI taxonomy): Eukaryota > Metazoa > Chordata > Chondrichthyes > Pristiophoridae > Pristiophorus > Pristiophorus japonicus. Next base: position 174,690,560 of record NC_091983.1, on the reverse strand, counting down.
GACTGGACTCTCCTTTGTCATGTATCTTACATTATTATATATAACTGTATTCTAACATGCTATACATGATTGTAATAAGATATGACCTGTAACCACCAGCATACCTTACCACCAGGGGTGCACTTGCAAGAGACAGGTATATAAGGATAGATCTCAGGCAAGTGCAGCATTCCAGAGCTGTGAAATAAAGGTGTAGGTCCAGAGTGACCTTGACTTCACTACATGCCTCGTGTGAATCTGTACTGAGGGGACAGGACTTTACATCCTTCTCCACTGATGACCTGGCCTTTTCTCCTCCTCCAGCATGTGGTGAGTACCATGGCTGTGACCCCCCCCTGCCCTCCCACCCTGAATCCCAGTGGCCACTGACCCTCCCACTGCCTGCCCCCAACCAAGCCTTGGACTACCACCAAGGGCACTACCCAGCGCCGAGCCTGCGGCCAACATCTCACCATAGGCAACTAGGCCCATATAGCAGTGCCTCGTCTCCAGTCTTCTTGGACCCCCTTGCCACTGGACCAAGACCTTGCTCAGCTAAGCCCGTGTGGTAACCGGTGTGCAACAACCACCCCACATTAAAATAACTCACGCACAGACATCTTCCACTCCTCTAACATGAAGTTCGGGACCTGGAACGTCAGGACCCTCATGGACAACCCCAACAGCAACAGACCAGAACGCCGCATCGCCGCTATGTGACTTTTTATGAACTGTCTTTGCTATGCACGGCATTTTGCCTCACTAAAGAAAGACTTGCATTGATATAACATGTCACGATCGCAGGATGTCCCAAAGTGATTTACAGTCAATGAAATACTTTTTTGAAGTGCAGTCACTGTTGTAATGCAGGAAACGAGGCAACCAATTTGCACACAGCAAGGTCCCATAACCTGCAAGATGATAATGGCCAGATAATCTGTTTTAGTAATGTTGGTTGAGGGATAAATATTGGCCAGAAGACCAGGGTGATCTCCTCTGCTCTTCTTCAAAATAGTGCCATGTGTTCCCTTATGCCTTTCTGAGTGGGCAGGCAGACATTGGTTTAATGTCTCATCTGAAATACGTTAACACAACATGAGACAAAATGACATTGTATGCTTTTTATGAGGTCCACGTCTCCTAGGACCACTTTAATGATTAATGTGCTTGCTAACAATGTATGTATTTTAGAAATGGCTGACATTATCTTAGTCAGATTAGCACGGTGCAGCCAATATCTGCAGTATGGGAAGAAACCACTTATGAAGTAATAAAAAAAGCCATCTGTCTAAAATAAACACTGTTGCATGCAGCCTTATTGCTTAAGTTTATTTTCCTCATAAATGTGATGCAGGAAACTGACAGTCTGCAGTCACTTACTGTAAAAGTGAACAATAATTAATTTTGACTGCTTTTGCTAACTTCAGGTTGAAGTTATTTGAATGGGACACTGCTGCACAAAAACTGGAAGTTATTATTCCCTCCCCTTCCCCACAGAGTACCCACATTAGGGGGATTTTTTTGACTGTTCATGTCCCTGAACTCTGTGTTTATGACATGAGCAGAGCGATAACTGTTGTAATGATAGTGTCACATGGATCAGTTATCACAGCAAAGTGAGATGGCGACGATCCAAACCCTGCAGTCCTGCTGTAAAATCCAGCTGGCAACTGATAAAGTAACTATAAACTGTGGCAGTAAAAGCAAAAATGTTTAAACGCAGAAGAAATTCTGCTTATTCATATCACAGGTTCTTGATGGAATACAATAATAGTCACACATAGGAAACATAAAAAAGAGTTTATTAGACCTTTGACTGCTGAATGTCCTTTGCAGCATATACGTGTGAACTAGCATCTTCAAAAAGGACGTAGTGCAAATAGCTTGCAATGAACCTATTGAAAATAATGTCGATCTTGCCTCCTTGACATGATAAATCCCAGCTGGGGCAGGCTTAACATGCAGTTGCCAAGGAGTTGAGCGCTACCCTCTCCTGCAATGAGGCAAACGAAATCCGAGGTATCGAACTGGGAGCTGGCTAACTCACTCTGACATATTTAAGCATTGTGCTCACATCCTCCCTTGAATAATATGGAAAGGACCTCACCACTGACGTAAGGTTTTTGAGTCACATTGATCTGAAAGTTGTCACCCGCATCCTTTCAAGGTGTGTGTTAGTGCTCTCTTAATGGTAGAGTTGTGTAGAGCTAACCTCATCAGATATAATTAATTTACATAATTCCAGTATAAATCCCTGCGCCATTTCATTGTTGCAGCTGGCACTATGGCTGCAAGCGGGCAGCGATTAGGGAGTACAACAGTCCGTAAAGAGCCACTGCTCTTTTCTAGTGTATGTCACTGTTCTGCCTGAGTGTTGGGAAAATAGTGGAATAGCCAAATGTCAGAAATGTCTCATCAATGAGGAAATGTGACCCATAATACTGAATGAGGGGCCCAAGTTTCCACACGCTACAAAACGGGCGCCCCTCCGAGCTGGGCACCCGTTTTTCGCGCCGAAAACGGCGCTGGAAAAAAAACGCGCGATTCTGGAGCACCCTGCAGCTCTATATCTGCTTGGTGCAGCGCCCAGGGGGGCGGAGCCTACCACTTGCGCCGATTTTGTAAGTGGGAGGGGGCGGGTACCATTTAAATTAGTTTTTTTCCTGCTGGCAACCCTGCGCGTGCGCGTTGGAGCATTCGCGCACGCGCAGTGTGAAGGAAACATTGGCACTCGACCATTTTTGTAGTTCTTTGTAGCTGTTTAATTTTTGAACATTTTTTAATAAAAGCACATTGCCATCAGCACATCAGCACTGAGGCTTCTTGCAGCAGTGAGAAGGCTGCAGGAAGACTCAGAAAGTTGAGGCAGCCGTTTCCCGACAGCCTCCCCCCCCCTGCCGTCGGGAATGGCTGCTGAACTTGTGAGGCTTCCTGCAGCCTTCTCACTGTCTCCTTCCCCCCCCCCCCGCCCGCCGTGGGGAATGGCTTCCTCCCCCCCCGGCTGCGTTCGGTCGGTCGGTCGGGCCCGCACTCCCTCCCTCCCTTCCCCCCGCCCGCCATCGGGAACGGCTTCCTCCTCCTACCCTGCCGTCGGGAACGAACGGCTGCCTCAACTTGTGAGGCTTCCTGCAGCATTCTCCCTGGCTGAAGCACTTTCACACAGGTAGGGAGATGGTTTATTTAATCTTTTCTTTGCTTATAAATTTTTATTCAGTTTGGATTTATTTGTATAATATTTGTATAAGTATAAATAAGGATTTATTATAGAATTTAATGACTTCCCTTCCCCCCCCTCCCCCCCCACCACCTCGTTCCCGACGCTTAATTTGTAACCTGCGCCTGATTTTTTAATGTGTAGACAAGGTTTTTTCAGTTCTACAAAAATCTTCACTTGCTCCATTCTAAGTTAGTTTGGAGTACGTTTTCACTGTGGAAACTTTGAAATCAGGCGTCAGTGGCCGGACACGCCCCCTTTTGAAGAAAAAATTCTGTTCCAAAGTGAAACTGTTCTGCCTGACTAGAACTGCAGAAAAAAGAATGTGGAGAATTGCGATTTCTAAGACAGTCCGTTCTCCACCAGTTGCTTCTAAAAATCAGGCGCAAATCATGTGGAAACTTGGGGCCGAGGTGTCTCAAAGAAAGAGCCCCATTTTTGGGAAGAGGGCAAAGACAAAGGTAGACACTCTTTTCACAGCTCAACCGGGGCAGAGTGGGGACAGGAAAATATACCCTCATATCTGGAGAAATTTAGCTGGAACATAGTAGCGGATAAAGAAAAAGGCCTTACATGGTATGTTTCATGCTTTGCCACCAAATCCAAGTCTTGCATTCTTTGAAGTAATCCGTTCACATGTAGCATTAGGCTGGCAATGACCTCATGTTATCTCCAAATTATGAAAGCATCTGCCTTATCTATTTTTAAAGCAGAAGGTTGCCCACAATCATCAACAGAGAATCTGCACAGGTAGCGGCCCTGCCAAACTGTGCCAGTTTGCCTGCCATGAATAGAAAAGAGGGAAAGGGACGTGGGGTAGCTCTGTTAATGAAGGATGATATCAGGGCAGTTGTGAGGGACGATATTGACTCTAATGAACAAAATGTTGAATCATTGTGGGTGGAGATTAGAGATAGTAAGGGGAAAAAGTCACTGGTGGGCGTAGTTTATAGGCCCCCAAATAATAACTTCACGGTGGTGTGGACAATAATCAGGGGAATAATGGAGGCATGTGAAAAAGGAACGGCAGTAATCATGGGGGATTTTAACCTCCATATCGATTGGTCAAATCAAATCGCACGGGGTAGCCTTGAGGAGGAATTCATAGAATGCATACGGGATGGTTTCTTAGAACAGTATGTTACAGAACCTACAAGGGAGCAAGCTATCTTAGATCTGGTCCTGTGTAATGAGACAGGAATAATAAACGATCTCCTAGTAAAAGATCCTCTCGGAATGAGTGATCACAGTATGGTTAAATTTGTAATACAGATTGAGGGTGAGGAAGTAGTGTCTTAAACAAGCGTACTATGCTTAAAAAAAGGGGACTATAGTGGGATGAGGGCAGAATTGGCTAAAGTAGACTGGGAACACAGATTAAACAGTGGCACAATTGAGGAACAGTGGAGGACTTTTAAGGAGCTCTTTCATAGTGCTCAACAAAAATATATTCCAGTGAAAAAGAAGGGCGGTAAGAGAAGGGATAACCAGCCATGGAAAACTAAGGAAATTAAGGAGAGTATCAAATTAAAAACCAATGCGTATAAGGTGGCCAAGGTTAGTGGGAAACTAGAAGATTGGGAAAATTTTAAACGACAGCAAAGAATGACTAAGAAAGCAATAAAGAAATGAAAGATAGGTTACGAAAGTAAACTTGTGCAAAACATAAGAACAGATAGTAAAAGCTTTTACCGATATATAAAACGGAAAAGAGTGACTAAAGTAAATGCTGGTCCCTTAGAAGATGAGAAGGGGGATTTAATAATGGGAAATGTGGAAATGGCGGAGACCATAAACAATTATTTTGCTTTGGTCTTCACAGTGGAATACACAAAAACCATGCCAAAAATTGCTGGTCACGGGAATGTGGGAAGGGAGGACCTTGAGACAATCACTATCACGAGGGGGGTAGTGGTGGACAGGCTAATGGGACTCAAGGTAGAAAAGTCCCCTGGTCCTGACGAAATGCATCCCAGGGTATTAAAAGAGATGGCAGAAGTTATAGCAGATGCATTCGTTATAATCTACCAAAATTCTCTGGACTCTGGGGAGGTACCAGCGGATTGGAAAGCAGCTAATGTAACGCCTCTGTTTAAAAAAGGGGGCAGACAAAAGGCAGGTAACTATAGGCCGGTTTGTTTAACATATGTAGTGGAGAAAATGCTTGAAGCTATCATTAAGGAAGAAATAGCAGGACATCTAGATAGGAATAGTGCAATCAAGCAGACGCAACATGGATTCATGAAGGGGAAATCATGCTTAACTAATTTACTGGAATTCTTTGAGGATATAACGAGCATGGTGGATAGAGGTGTACCGATGGATGTGGTGTATTTAGATTTTCAAAAGGCATTCGATAAGGTGCCACACAAAAGGTTACTGCAGAAGATAAAGGTACGCGGAGTCAGAGGAAATGTATTAGCATGGATAGAGAATTGGCTGGCGAACAGAAAACAGAGAGTCGGGATAAATGGGTCCTTTTCAGGTTGGAAATCGATGGTTAGTGGTGTGACACAGGGATCGGTGCTGGGACCACAACTGTTTACAGTATACATAGATGACCTGGAAGAGGGGACAGAGTGTAGTGTAACAAAATTTGCAGATGACACAAAGATTAGTGGGAAAGCGGGTTGTGTAGAGGACACAGAGAGGCTGCAGAGAGATTTAGATAGGTTAAGCGAATGGTCTAAGGTTTGGCAGATGGAATACAATGTCGGAAAATGTGAGGTCATCCATCTTGGAAAAAAAAACAGTAAAAGGGAATATAATTTGAATGGGGAGAAATTACAACATGCTGCGGTGCAGCGGGACCTGGGGGTCCTTGTGCATGAATTTCAAAAAGTTAATTTGCAGGTGCAGCAGGTAATCAGGAAGGCGAATGGAATGTTGGCCTTCATTGTGAGAGGGATGGAGTACAAAAGCAGGGCAGTCCTGCTGCAACTGTACAGGGTATTGGTGAGGCCGCACCTGGAGTACTGCGTGCAGTTTTGGTCACCTTACTTAAGGAAGGATATACTAGTTTTGGAGGGGGTACAGAGACGATTCACTAGGCTGATTCCGGAGATGAGGGGATTACCTTATGATGATAGATTGAGTAGACTGGGTCTTTACTCGTTGGAGTTCAGAAGGATGAGGGGTGATCTTATAGAAACATTTAAAATAATGAAAGGGATAGACAGGATTGAGGCAGAGAGGTTGTTTCCACTGGTCGGGGAGACTAGAACTAGGGGGCACAGCCTCAAAATACGGGGGAGCCAATTTAAAACCGAGTTGAGAAGGAATTTCTTCTCCCAGAGGGTTGTGAATCTGTGGAATTCTCTGCCCAAGGAAGCAGTTGAGGCTAGCTCATTGAATATATTCAAATCACAGACAGATAAATTTTTAACCAATAAGGGAATTAAGGGTTATGTGGAGCGGGCGGGTAAGTGGAGCTGAGTCCACGGCCAGATCAGCCATGATCTTGTTGAATGGTGGAGCAGGCTCGAGGGGCTAGATGGCCTACTCCTGTTCCTAATTTTTATGTTCTTATGTTCTTATGTTCTTATTAATGTTGGGGAAGTCCAGAAGCAGGGGTCACAGCCTAAGGATAAGGGGTAAGCCATTTAGGACCGAGATGAGGAGAGACTTCTTCACCTAGAGAGTGGTGAACCTGTGGAATTCTCTGCCACAGAAAGTTGTTGAGGCCAATTCACTAAATATATACAAAAAGGAGTTAGATGTAGTCCTTACTACGAGGGGGATCAAGGGGTATGGCGAGAAAGCAGGAATGGGGTACTGAAGTTGAATGTTCAGCCATGAACTCATTGAATAGCGGTGCAGGCGCGAAGGGCCGAATGGCCTACTCCTGCACCTATTTTCTATGTTTCTATATTTCTATGAAGAGGTCAAATTGTTGGTTCCAAATTACAGGAGGATCTCACTTCTAAGCTTTGGGAGACTGCAGCATGATCTTTGGAGCATTTTCCTGGAATCAGGGGGGCCATGAGCATTCCCTACTTCTGCTGACCATGTTAGACACCTGTGCAATGTTATTTTTGTGGCCACATGGAAGAGAAAGTGGTACCTTTTAGGCACCTGCAAGCCTTTAAGGTGTTGTAGCAAAACAATATATTCCCACCCCCTGTAGCTCTATAGCTCTATAGTAGGCATACAATGTTTAAAAGATTAATGGGATAAGTATATAAGAACATAAGAAATAGGAGTAGGAGTAGGCCAATTGGCCCCTTGAGCCTGCTCCGCCATTCAATAAGGTCATGGCTGATCTGATCGTGGCCTCAACTCCACTTTCCTGCTGACTCCCCATAACCCTTGACTCCCCTGTAGTTCAAAAATCTGTCTATCTCTACCTTTAAATATATTCAATGACCCAGCCTCAACAGCTCTGAGGTAGAGAATTCCAAAGCTTCATGACCCTCTGAGAGAAGAAATTCCTCCTCACCTCCGTTTTAAATGTGCGACCCCTTATTCTGAAACTATGCCCCCTAGTTCTAGATTCCCCCATGAGGGGAAACATCCTCTCTGTATCTACCCTGTCCAGTCCCCTTAGAATCTTATATGTTTCAATAAGATCACCTCTCATTCTTCTAAATTCAAATGAGTATAGGCCCAACCTGCTCAACCTTTATTCATAAAACAGCCCCTTCATCTCAGGAATAAATCTAGAGAACCTACTCTGAACTACCTCCAATGCAAGTATATCCCTCCTTAAATAAGGAGACCAAAACTGTACGCGGTACTCCAGATGTCTCAGCAACACCCTGTACAGTTGTAGCAAGGCTTCCCTACTTTTATTCTCCACCCCCCCTGCAATTAAGGCCAACATTCCATTTGCCTTCCTAATTACTTGATATACCTGCATGCTAACTGTGTTTCATGTACAAGGACCCCCAGATCCCTCTGTACCTCAGCATTTTGTAATCTCTCTCCATTTAATAATGATTTGCTTTTTTATTTTTCCTACCTAAGTGGATAACCTCACATTTTCCTACAATATACTCCATCTGCCAAATTTTTGCCCACTCTCTTAACCTGTTTCTATCCCTTTGCAGGCTCTTTGTGTCCTCTTCACAACTTGCTTTCCCACCTATCTTTGTATCATCAGCAAATTTGGTCCCTTCATCCAAGTCATTAATAAAGATTGTAAGTAGTTGAGGCCCCAGCACTGATCCTGGTAGCACTCTGCTAGTTACAGTTTGCCAACCTGAAAATGACCCATTTATCCCGCCTCTCTGTTTTCTGTTAGTTAGCCAATCCTCTATCCATGCTAATATATTACCCCCAACCCCGTGAGCTCTTATCTTTTGCAGTAACCTTTTATGTGGCACCTTAGTGAATGCCTTCTGGAAATTCAAATACACTACATCTTCTGGTTCCCCTTTATCCACCCTATTCATTACATCCTCAAAGAACCTCAGCAAATTTATCAAACATGATTTCCCTTTCATAAAACTATGCTGACTCTGCTTGATTGTAATATCATTTTCTAAATGTCCTACCACTACATCCTTAAAAATGAACTCCAACATTTTCCCAATGATAGATGTTAAGCTAACTGGTCTACAGTTGCTGGCTTTCTGTCTCCCTCCTTTCTTGAACCGCGTTACATTTGCGGTTTTCCAATCCACTGGGACCTCTCCAGAATCCAAGGAATTTTGGTAGATTGCAACCAATGCATCCACTATCTCCACAGCCACTTCTTTTAAGACCCTTGGATGCAGGCCATCAGGTCTGGGGGACTTGTTCATCTTTAGTCCCATTAGTTTGCCTAGTACTTTTTCTTTAGTGATAGTGATAAGTTCCCCCCTCCCTATAGCTCCTTGATTATCTATTATTATTGAGATGCTTTTAGTGTCTTCTACCGTGAAGACCGATACAAAATATTTGTTCAAAATCTCTGCCATTTCCTTGTTTACCATTATTAATTCCCCAGTCTCATCCTCTAAGGGAGCAACATTTACTTTAGCTAATCTTTTCCTTTGTATATACCTGTAGAAGCTCTTACTGCCTGTTTTTGTATTTCTTGCTAGTTTACTCTCATAATCTATCTTCTCTGTTATTTTTTAGTTGTCCTTTGCTGGTTTCTAAAAAATTTCCCAATCCTCTGGCCTACCACTAATCTTCACAACATTGTATGCCTTTTTTTTCCAATTTGTTACCATCCTTAACTTCCTTAGTCCGCCATGGATGGTTCATCTTTCTCTTGTGAAGTGATACATTTTTGTAGGAAGAATGAGGAGGGGCAATATAAACTAAATGGTACAATTTTAAAGGCAATGCAGGAACAGTGAGACCTGTGGGTGTACGCCCACAAATCTTGGAAGGTGGCAGGACAAGTTGAGAAAGCTATAAATAAAGCATATGGGATCTTTGGCTTTATTAATAGAGGGATCGGGGAATAATCTGCCTGAAGTATTTAAATGATTGGACATCAGTTAAAATTTTATGAAGTCACTCTCTTAGCACATATCTTCACCTGCCAGCACTGCATATTGGGAAATCAGACACTGAGTCAGCAGACCCCGCATAATTTAATATCCATTCATTTAAATAAATGTGAATTTGTATGATTTACCCTGTAGTACAGCACACATTAAGTGGGTCAGCTGTTTGCAGTAAATCTGTCGAAAGCACAAAAAGCCATTGTGAAAAGAATGACAATCACAATTTTGCTGTGGTTAAGGGGTGGGCAAGGAATTTTGGTCAGAAAACCCACTGTGCAGCTTTGACTCCACAGTGTGGTGCTTTTTGTTTCAAGCAGCTTCCCTGCCTGGAAGTCAGACTGATTGAGAGGCTTGGCTCCCTGTCATTCAGGCGGGGAATGCTCCGGAGGAGGCCAGGAGCAGGTAGGGAGCATGCAGCTGGGTTAGTGCTCGCGTGGGAAAGGGGTCCGGATCTTTGAGGGGGAGTGGGGGTGGAGGTCTGATCCCAGGGGTGTCTGATTCCTGGGTGGGGGGAGGCGGAGGAGGAGGGTCCAATTTCCGATCTCCAAGTCCAGGGGTGCAAATGGGGGGTGGGGGTGGGGGTGGTCTTTGTATCCGGGGTGGAGGGGTGGTGGGAGTGAGATCCAATGGTGGACAGGGAAGCAGGTAAGCCTGGTGGGCTGGGAGGAAACACTCCTACTCCTCCTGGCCCACAAGCAGTGCTGGAAAGGCACTTAACTGTTCCACGAAGCAGACCTCACCTCCCTTTAGCTGCCATTTTTCCTGAGGCCGAGGAATCTGGCTGGCCAGGGTTAAATCTGAGGCACACAGCCTCATTATAAATTTACATGACCAACCCACCCCCTGAGCCGCCCCCATTACTATTAGAAGTGGGCAGGCTGGGGTCCAGTTTGAAATTTAAAAATTTTCACAGCTCACCCGACCCAAATGCACCCACTTTTGGGGATTAAAATTCTCCTCATTGTTTCCACTGGTTAGTGAGATGATAACAAGGGGGCCATAAACTCAGGACTTTCACTAAAAGAATGAAGAGGTAAGTTAAAAGAATTCTTTTCATATAGACGATTATTAGAACACAAAATGCTCCACAAGAAACGATCATTGAGGTTATAACATCATTTTTAAAAAGATAGGTATTTGAGAAATAAGAATATAAAAGGACATGAGGAAAACAGGGAAATTGGATCACTGTAAAATCTTTGTTAAAGAGCTGTCACCAGCAGAGGTGCAATGTGCCTCTCACTGTGCTGTAATGTCCATATGGAATATATTGCTGAACATATATTGCATAATGCAAGTGTATCTGCATCATAGCACATCTGAAATAAATTCATTCTCTTGTTATGCCACCACCATATCATTAAAAACAGTAATAAGTAAGAATTTAATAAAATTGATCCCTTTGGGTTACAGTGTATTCTCACTAAGTGACAGAAATAACACCCATCTTTTCATAAATACATACTGATAGACAAAATACATATTAATCCAAAAAATCTTCAGAAACTCAACTACACATGTATATCTGGAAGTATCTTTATTGCACATTATTCAATATCGTATCTTGTAATTATAGGCATCATCCAAATTATGTGAATGAATTGCTGTCAGCAAAATGTTTAAAAAGTGAAGAAAAAATTATTTGATGCAAGGATCTTTCCATTCACCAATTTTCTTTACAAACTGTGACAATTACATACCTTTGTTTCCAGTAAATTGAAGGACTCGTTGCACATATATTTAGAACTATGTAGAAGTTAGCACATTTTAACTTCCCATGTACAATAGTGCATGAAGCAATTAACCCAAAGAGGACAGTAGGTATTATTTATAAAGTGAGCCAAAAGCAATAACTCTGGAGACTATTATGTCTGCTATAGTTTACTATGTTGGCAGTCCAGGACCTATGGACTTAATGGCTAGAAATTCCATTGCGCCCATTTGGGACGATGACTTTTGAGAAGCGAAACAAGGCGAATGTGCCTGACTGAGGAGCCAATGGTGCAAAGCTACCATCTGTGGGATTATGACTGAACGCCTCTAAGTAAGAATCCCTGCTTTTTGCATCCTGGGAACTTCAGCTTTAGCTCTTCAAGAGGGAAGTGGAGCATTAAATCAAGCATTACCACTTCTCTTAGAGCGCTGAAGTGTGTGAGAGGGGCAGTAGTGGCAGAGCACTGAAGAATGCTCAGTGCAGTGCAACCGGCATCAGAAGCTCCTTCTCTCGCTTAAAGGGAAGGGCCAATGATGGGTTGCCAGATTCTTCCTTTTATTTCTGTGGGGCCACTTCCATTACAGCCCCAAGTGCTCCAAAAAAGTGGAGGGCTGATGCGCGTCAAAAATAATCAGCAGCAACCAGATTGGTGAGAAGAATACATTTTTCCCGACCTGACCACCACTGCCTTTAATTGTTGCTCCCCAAGCGGCCAGTTGAGGCAACAACGCCTCCTGTTTCTGCTGCTGTTGGCGCCCGGCGATGCAGCATGGGCCAGGAATGAATATCACATCTGGGGCGCTAATGGGCACTGCGCATTGGATAACGCCACGATGTACGGGGCGCAAGAGAGCGAGGCAGCAAATATTATCACCAGTGCAAAACCGCTAGGGAAGTTGGCGGGTGTCGGTGAATTCATCGCGTCCAGCCGGTAACCCTTTAGCGCCCCGTTATCATCCCCGGCAGACGCTAACGGGAGGCACAAAGCAGCTGAATTCTCCCCCTAAGTCTTTAACCTGCAGACTGCTGGCACAAGAATCATGTGCCATAAAACACACAGGTGCATCGTGCCACATAGTTCTCTTATCATTTTTATAAGGAATGATAATTGCATCAAGGGCAACGGACTGGATGTAGAAGTGATAAAAGAATATTTAATTTAACAAATTCTCAACAGAAAGAAGATAAGTTAATTATGTTGCATTAAAATTGTGAATGAGGAAAATAAATGAGTAATTTATTTCAGAATAAAATTCTATATTAAAATAACAATCTGAACATCGCCTAGATGAATAAATATCAGAAACAGAATTTGTGGGACAAATCTTCAAACAGTCAGCCTCTGAAGGAAGTAGCACTTTGGCTGCAATGGCACCCACTTCAATCCCCCAGACAGAGCTGACGACTCCAAGGAGAACTGCCCAGCAATGTCCTCAAGCTGTGTGGAAGAAGGTGATTGGATATGGATGACTGTGTTCAACGAATTGAACCTCATCCTACCAATATACTCAGATGCAAGGATGTCAAAATTCCACTTTTAATGAAATATAGGAAAATGCCTATTTTCTCTATAATTAACAACCGACTAATGATATTTCAAAGCCACATGTTCTCATGACCTTGGAAAACAGGTAGTCTCTGATTTTCATTTAACAAGGAATTTCCTCAGATGTATTAAATCTAAATCTCCATTCGCACCTATTAATGAAATTTGATGTGGTGTCTTCAATCCTGAGGGATGCTTATCTCTCCCAGATATTAGCAAATCTGTACCATTAGTCAGCATGGAATTCTGCTTCAAGATCTTGGACTGGATTTGGGGCTTTTTGGATTTTGGGGCGTTAATCATGGCAGGGTGTTAAAGTTAGCGCCTGAAAATAGTTTGCACCTTTGACTGCAAGTTTTGCCGAAAATGTAAGTTGGAGGAGCAATAGTGTTAAGTCAGGCGTTGTACAACGGTCTTTGTGCGCCCAAGCTAAAGCTTGCATCGTTCAAGGAGGCGGCCATTTTGCACATGAGCAGTGAAATTTTTTTTCCTCCCGGTCGCAAACACTAATGCAGGGCACAGCAGCTTTCTGCGCGCATGCGCATATAAACCACCCCACCTCAGCCACTTCTGCAGAGATGGAGGAGCAGGAAGGAAGGCAGCGTACCAAGTGCAGCGGAGAGAAGGTGGTCCTCACTCCATCTTGCTGGGGGAGCCAGACCACTCCCATCTGTATTTAAGAGTCTGTGGAGAGAGATAGCACAGGAATCTCTGCTGCACACACCGTGCCCAGAACTGGGACACAATGTCGAAAAAAAGTTCAACGACCTTACCAGGCTGTCAGGATGAGTAGCATTCACATTTATATAAGCCTCCTTTCCTTATAACATGAATCTCACACACTATGTGAAGTCTTTCATGCATATGGTCCCTCTCAAAAGTCTAGCTGTCTGTGGGGTGGTTTTCACAATGCATAAGAAAGATGAAGGCTTACTTCTCTACCCATTACCTTCTAATGATCGATGCACATGAACTCACTAATTTACATCCTTCCTCGCAATACACTCCCACTGCTGCTATGGCTCTCAGAAAGATCACCTGCAGCTTCTATGTTACATCCCTTTAACCTCCTAACAATCGCTCACGAAGTTCATGCAACATCCAAACAGATTGAACGGAAGCCAATGGAATATTCACACAATATCACCTATTGTAGTATGGTAGGTATATGTGCCACAACAGGAGAGAAACCCTTTCTGAACCCTTGCTATTTTTCGCTTTGCAGTCGAAGCATTTCCACAACAGGAGGGAGCAACTGCGCCCAGGCAGGGGGGGGGCCTCAAATACTGCAACTTACTGATATCAAGGAACGGATGTTGGCCTCATTGGAGTAGCAGCTCGGACAGTTTCCGGGGGCAATGCTGAGCCCCCTTCGAGTACTGAGGCTATGTAAAGGACCTGCTTATTTGTACTGAAAAAATGGTCAACATGCTTCACCCTTTGTCTGTGATTGGTCCCCTTGGAGGATGAACCACATCCTGAAGTTTCACAGGAATGTGTAACTGGAACCGTCCATCCCAAGGTCTCACTGACTTTGCAAATTTTAACTCGATCCACTTTGACTTCCTGAAGCGACAGAGGACAGGGCTTCCCAGGAGACAGCAAAGGCCAGCCAAAGTGCCTTACTCCTGTCCAAGTACATCCCTCCCCCAGCCGAAGTGCCTTACCCCAGTCCATGTACATCCCTGCTGCAGCCAAAGTTCTGTACCCCAGCACAAGTGCATGCATCCCCCAGCCGAAGTGCCTTACCCCAGTGCAAGTGCAATCTCCCCACCAGCACCCGACCCCACCACCCCACCACCACCATAGATGGGGCAGGCATTGTGTACGGATTGTTAACAGATTTATTGGGTATGAAGTGAATAGTGACAGTATCGTGACTTTTGGATATCATCCACTCCAACGATGTCCCTTGTAGGGGGTTGGAAGAACGTGATCCATCTTCCCCCCGCCCATGTCTCTCCACCCACCCACCCATGTCTCTCCACCGCTGCCCCCCCCCCCTTCCACCCACCCACCCGTGTCTCTCTCTCTCTTCCCCCAGCCTCTCTCACCCTCCCCCAGCCTTTCTCTCTTCCCCCAGCCTCTCTCTCTCCCTCCAGCCTCTCACTCTCCCCCCAGCCTCTCATTCTCCCCCCAGCTTCTCACTCTCTCCCCAGCCTCTCACTCTCCTTCCAGCCTCTCTCATTCTCCCCCCAGCTTCTCACTCTCCCCCCAGCTTCTCACTCTCCTTCCAGCCTCTCTCTCTCCAATTGAACAAATACTTTGGATCTGTCTTCGCGAAGGAAGACACAAATAACCTTTCGGAAATACTAGGGGTTCGAGGGTCTAGTGAGAAGGAGGAACTGAAGGAAATCCTTATTAGTCAGGAAATTGTGTTAAGGAAATTGATGGGATTGAAGGCCGATAAATCCCCAGGGCCTGATAGGCTGCATCCCAGAGTACTTAAGGAAGTGGCCCTAGAAATAGTGGATGCATTGGTGATCATTTTCCAACATTCTATTGACTCTGGATCAGTTCCTATGGACTGGAGGGTAGCTAATGTAACACCACTTTTTAAAAAAGGAGGGAGAGAGAAAACAGGGAATTATAGACCGGTTAGCCTGACATCAGTGGTGGGGAAAATGTTGGAATCAATTATTAAAGATGAAATAGCAGCGCATTTGGAAAGCAATGACAGGATCGGTCCAAGTCAGCATGGATTTATGAAAGGGAAATCATGCTGGGCAAATCTTCTAGAATATTTTGAGGATGTAACTTGTAGAGTGGACAAGAGAGAACCAGTGGATGTGATGTATTTGGACTTTCAAAAGGCTTTTGACATGGTCCCACACAAGAGATTGGTATGCAAAATCAAAGCACATGGTATTGGGGGTAATGAACTGATGTGGATAGAGAACTGGTTGGCAGACAGGAAGCAGAGAGTCGGAATAAACGGGTCCTTTTCAGAATGGCAGGCAGTGACCAGTGGGGTGCCGCAGGGTTCAGTGCTGGGACCCCAACTATTTACAATATACATCAATGATTTAGATGAAGGAATTGAATGTAATATCTCCAAGTTTGCAGATGACACTAAGCTGGGTGGCGGTGTGAGCTGTGAGGAGGATGCTAAGAGGCTGCAGGGTGACTTGGACAGGTTAGGTGAGTGGGCAAATGCATGGCAGATGCAGTATAATGTGGATAAATGTGAGGTTATCCACTTTGGTGGCAAAAACAGGAAGACAGAATATTATCTGAATGGTGACAGATTAGGAAAAGGGGAGGCGCAACGGGACCTGGGTGTTATGGTACATCAGTCATTGAAGTTTGCATGCAGATACAGCAGGCAGTGAAGAAGGCAAATGGTTGGCCTTCATAGCTAGAGGATTTGAGTATAGGAGCAGGGAGGTCTTACTGCAGTTGTACAGAGCCTTGGTGAGGCCACATCTGGAATATTGTGTTCAGTTTTGGTCTCCTAATCTGAGGAAGGATGTTCTTGCTATTGAGGGAGTACAGCGAAGGTTCACCAGATTGATTCCCGGGATGGCAGGACTGACATACAAGGAGAGACTGGATCAATTGGATTTGTATCCACTGGAGTTTAGAAGGATGAGAGGGGATCCCATAGAAACATATAAAATTCTGACAGGATTGGACAGGTTAGAGGCAGGAAGAATGTTCTCGTTGCTGGGGAGTTCCAGAACCAAGGGTCACAGTCTAAGAATAAGGGGTAAGCCATTTAGGACCGACATGAGGAGAAACTTCTTCACTCAGAGAGTGGTTAACCTGTGGAATTCTCTACTGCAAAAAGTTGTTGAGGCCAGGTCGTTAGATATATTCAAAAGTGAGTTAGATATGGCCCATTATGGCCAATGGGATCAAGGGGTATGGAGAGAAAGCAGGAAAGGGGTACTGAGGTTGAAAGATCAGCCATGATCTTATTGAATGGCGGTGCAGGCTCGAGGGGCCGAATGGCCTACTTCTGCACCTATTTTCTATGTTTCTATGTTTCTATGTTTCTCCCCCTCCCCCAGCCTCTCTCTCTCCCCCCACCCCCAGCCTTTCTCTCTCCCCCCAGCCTCTCTCTCCCCTCACTCCCAGTCTCTCTCTCTCCCCGCAGCCTCTCTCTCCCCCCACCCCCAGCCTCTCTCTCTCCCCCCACCCCCAGCCTCTCTCTCTCCCCCTAGTCTCTCACTCTCAGCGCCCCGTCGCCGCGCTCGGCCGCAGAACCACAACTCTCGAGCCCAGTACCACCACTCTCGACCCCAGGACTGCCGCTCTTGGCCCCAAGGCCTCCGCTCTTGGCCCCAGACCCGTCGGGGGAGAGAGTCGGAGCCTCAGGGCCTGCTTCTCAGCACCACGTGGAAGGAATGATTTGGGCCGGGACGGAGCTTGACAGGGGCGGGGCTTGTCGCATGTCTATTAAAAAAGTGGCGAATGGGCGGAGGGGTGGGGGGGGGTGGGGGTGCGGGTGGCGGGGCAGGACAGACATCTGTCTGTCAAAAAAGTGCAGTACAAATAGTTACATCGATATGTAAATGGATTGCGCTACTGAAGAGACTGCATTGAGACGTATGAAGAAGTGGCAGCGGGCCTTCAAATGAACATGTGCAATGCCATCTTCCTAGTGCTGTTGGAGAGAGTTTAAACTAGCCTGGCAGGGGGATGGGACCGTGAGAATAAATTCAATAGGGAAGGAAGTAAAGCTGAAATTGCAAAGCAAAAATGTAAAAAGTGAATTTGTAAGACAGAGGAAATAAGGGTTAGGAAGTGGTAATCAAGGAGGTCTTCCGGTGCTAAATGGTATATACTTCAATGCAAGGTCTATAGCGAATAAGGCGGGTGAGCTGAGAGCACAGGTAGACACTTGGGAGTATGACATTATAGCTATTACAGAGACATGGTTGCTCAATGTTCCTGGTTACAAGATTTTTAGACAGGACAGAGGGGTGGGGGTAAAAAGGGCGGGGGGAGGGGGGGCGTCATGGTATTGATTAAAGAAACTATTACAGCAGTGAGGAGGGATGATATGTTAGAGGGATCATCATCAAATGAGGCCATATGGGTTGAACTGAAAATAAAAAAGAGGCGATCACACTGCTGGGCGTGTATTATAGAACTCCAAGCAGTGGGAGGGAGATAGAAGAGCAAATATGTCAGCAAATTGCTGTGAAGTCCAAAAATCATAGGGCAGTAATAGTAGGGGATTTCAACTATCCTAATATTGATTGGGACAAATATAGTGTGAAGAGTATAGAGGGTGCGGAATTCCTAAAACGCATTCAAGAGAACTTTTTTAGTCAGTATGCAACAAACCCAACATGGTAGGGGGCGGTTCTGGATTTAGTTTTGGGGAATGAAGCTGGGCAGGTGGAAGGGGTATCAGTGGGAGAGTACTTGGGTGGCAGTGAACATCATTCAGTCAGATTCAAGGTAGTTGTGGATAAGGACAAGGATAGACCAGGAATAAAAGTCCAAAATTGGGGAAAAGCTAACTTTGCTAAGTTGAGGAGTGACTTGGCCACAGTGGACTGGAAACAACTACTTGAAGGTAAATCAGTGTCGGAACAGTGGGAGGCATTCAAGGAGGAGATCTGGAGGGTTCAGGCCAAACATGTGCCCTTAAAGAAAAAGGGTGGGAATAACATTTCTAGAGCCCACTGGGTCGCTAGGGTCCTATAAGGGAGGATAAAGAAAAAAAGGGAAGCTTATGTCATATACCAATGGCTAAATACTGTAGAATCTCTGGAGGAATATAGAAAGTTCAGAGGTGAAATTAAAAGGAATATTAGGAATGCTAAGAGAGAGCATGAACAATTCTTGCAAGTAAAATCAAGGAAAACCCAAAGATTTTCGATAAATATATTAAGAGCAAGAGGATAACTAAAGAAAGGGTCTGCGATCCTTGGCCAACATGGCCAAGAACCCTTCTTCTAGCTTGAAGCCACCTGCCGATAGCAGCCAGCATGATTGGCTGACGAATGGGAATTGTTCTCATTGAAATCTCTCACTGACCTTGTAAGCAAAGTGTCATGGCACATAAAAGTGCCGTTTGCAACTCGGAGCCTCATGCAGTGTCACTGACAACTGCGATATAAGATCCTCCAGCCTCCGTTTAAATTTGCCACCAATAGAACCTGCTGCACCCTGGGACCGCCTGTTTTTTTCAGGTGTTTACTGGGTCGGGCGTTAAATGAGGTGTGAAGGCCGAAAGTTCCATCAGGGTAGCTTGCGCTGCCTTGCACGACGATTGATGTGCTGAAAATGGAGGGTGGGGCGGTAAGATTTTGCGCTGGCCAATAGCCTAATCTTCCGGCTGGGCGGTAAAACCTGGTTGTCAGGCATCCCGCCTAGAAATAGCATTTAATGCCCCACAGGGGTGCAACTTAGGTGCAAATTAACTGAAAATCCAGCCCTAACTACCTCCTCGATGACATTCAATGGCATTACCATTATCGAATCCCCAACCTTAATATCCTGGGGATCGACATTAACTAGAGCTATGTCAAAGAGTCAGATTTTAAGGAGGGTTTTAAAGGAAGATAGATAGGTGAAAAGACCGAGGGGTTTAGAGAAGCTTTTCCAGAGTGTGGGGTCTAGTTATGAGAGGATTAAAGGACTGATCGCAGTTTCAGAGATAAGGAGCAACAAGGCCATGAAGGGATTTAAACACGAGAATGCGAATTTTAACTTGGTGGTGTTGGGGAACCGGGATCTAATGTAGGTCAGCAAGGATACTTGTGATGGGTGAGCAGGACGTAGAGCAGGATAGAGTATGGGCAACCAATTCTTTGGATGAGGTGTCGTCTATGGAGGGTGGAGGATGTGGGGGGCAGGGATGTGGCAAGAACATTGGAATAGTAGAGTCTGGAGGTAACAAAGACATGGGTGAGGGCTTCAGTAGCAGGTGTGGTAAGGTGGGAGGTGTAAACAGGTGATCCTTGCAATGGAGAGGATATACTCAGGATCAAACACAATGCTGATGTTGCAAACAATCTGGTTCAATCTGAGACAGTCACTGGGAAAGGGGGAGTGATCAGTGGGAAGTAAATAGAGCTTTTGACGGTGGCCGAAGACGATGGCTTTTGTCTTTCTAATGTTTAACTGGAGGCAATTGCAGCTCATCCAAGACTAGATATCAGACAAGCAGTCTGATAGCAATGAGGCAGTGGAGGGGGTGAGTGAGGTGATGGAGAGATACAGCTGGGTGTGGTCAGCTTACTTGTGGCCCCGATATTTACGGGAAGGGAGAGTGGGGGTGAGGCTGAATGCGACCGATGAACCTGACAAGGCTGGGGACACGGGTGTCCTGACAATCTTAATTAACATTTGGTAGCTGTCTCCCGCCCAGAAGCCGGTCAAATGAACAATCTGGCTGGCGGATGGGAGGGGAAACTCTTTTTGGAGTTCACCTGCAAAACATAAAACATTAAACGGTGCCACCCGACCTGGGTGACACTCCAGACTTTTACAAGGCCCTTTTTTCCCCCCCCCCTTTTTTTTTTTGTGTTTTTCTTTTTTTGTTTTTTTTTGGGCACTAAAATCACAATTTTCCCCAGTGCCCCCTATAAAAGGGAAGGGGGACACTAAAAGCACCGGCAATTAAAACAAATTAAACTTAAAAACGTAAAATCAAATTAAAATTTGGTTGCCGGGCGTGATGATGCACTCCAGTCCCTCCGGTGCCCACTTCTCGCGGAAGGCCGCGAGCGTACCGGTGGACACCGCGTGCTCCATCTCCAAGGACACCCTGGACCGGATGTAAGAGCGGAAGAGAGGCAGGCAGTCAGGTTGGATGGGAGGGGAAACCAGTGTCAGGAAGCCGCAGCTGGGGATCCTTGAGGACGGTCCCCGCCAATCGGGAGAGGTCCGTGATCGGGAGGCGGGGAGGCTGCGAAAGGGAGGACCCCGATCAGGACGGAGAGAGGACCACGATCAGGAGGAGTTGGCCGGCGAATGGGAGGGGAAAGTCCGACAACTGTCGGGGGTAATGGTTCGAGGTTAGGAGGATAGAGAGCCCATGATTGGGAGGGGAAAGGGTGCAATCAGAAAGGTTGAGGGGAGGTCAGTAATCGGGGTTTGGGGGGGGGGGGAGCGCAAAAGGCTGCCGATTGGAGCTGGGGGAAGCCGACAAAGAGGGCTGAAATAGACATTTAACTTCTGGAACCGGTAGATCCCGCCTCCCTTTCACTGCTGAGTTTCTTGACCGTCGGAAACAGCAGGAAATTTGAAATTGGGAGCTCGATGTACATATGTTCATTAAGCAGCCCTCTTCTTTATGGTGGGACACTTGGACACCCTGATATCTGCCGTTGTAAAAAAAAAGCAGCAGGCGTGTGTGCGCCGGATTGGGGTCGCATTGCATGTATTTCGCTTTATAAGCCCTACCAACCCTCTCCCGCCCATCGTGGGCTGTTGGTGGGGGTGCGGTTATTATCGAGGACCATGTCTTTGGATGATGTCATTAAGAGGCAGTGTGTAGATTACATAGGGTTACATATATACAGCAAAGAAGCAAGCCATTCAGCCCAACCAGTCCATACTGGCGTTTATGCTCCACTTGAGCCTCCTCCCACCTTTCCTCATCTAATCTATCAGCATAACCCTCTATTCCCTTCTCCCTCATATGTTTGTCTGGCCTCCACTTAAATGCATCTATACTATTCGCTTCAACCACTTGCTGTGGTAGCAAGTTCAACATTCTCATCACTCTTTGGGTAAAGATGTTTCTTCTGAATTCCCTATAGGATTTCTTGGTGACTATCTTGTCGTGATGGCCTCCAGTTCTGCTCTTCCCCATAAGTGGAAACATTCTCTCTGTATCCACTCTATCAACACCTTTCATAATTTTAAAGACCTCAATTAGGTCACCCCTCATCCTTCTCTTTTCAAGCAAAAAGAGACCCGACCTGTTCATCCTTTCCTTATATGTATATATACCCTCACATTTCTGGTATCAGCCTTGTAAATATTTTCCACACCCTCTCCAGTGCCTCAATATCCTTTTTGTAATATGACAACCAGAACGGCATGCAGTACTCTAAGATTGTTCTAACCAAGGTTCGTTACAGATTTAGCATAGCTTCCCTACTTTTCAATTCTATACCTCTAGAAATAAACCCTATTGCTTGGTTTGCTATTTTAGGGCCTTGCTAACCTGTGTCGCAACTTTTAGCAATTTGTTTATTTGTATTCTGAGATCCAAGAAATAAGTGACCTCTCTATTCTTCCTACTAAAATTTTGGGCTGGATTTTCAGTTTGTTGATGCATTTGTTTTAGCCTCGGAGGTACAACAAAAACAACAGTTCATCATGAGGCCAATTCTAGACTATGACATGTTATTTTATGCTTATCTCAAAAAGATACAGATGCATTGGGGAAGAATGTGCAGAGTGACTCCAGGCTTCAGTGTACTATGTATGAAGAAAAAGTCCAGTAATTAAAGAACATTTTTCTGGAGCTATGATATAGATTTTAAAATAATGGGGTGTATAGATAAGGTTAAAGTAATCAAGCTGTTGAACTTGGGTAATGAGCATAGGACTAAAGGACACAAGTACAAAATTCACAAGTATCAAGTCAGGTTAAAGATTACAAACAATGTTTCTTCCGACACAATAATAAACACATGGTACGGACTTCCAGAGAAGATAGTTGACTAGGATACAATTAACTCTTTTAAAAAAATTAGCTGGATTAATGTCTGTTGAGAAGGGAGGTTGAGTTCTAGAGATAGTAAAAGCATTGCTTGACTTTTTTGAAGAGAGTTAACTTTGGGAGTGAAATTGTTCTATGCCAGTAGTGCGAAATGGGGTCATAGTGAGTCGGCAGTACAACGTGCTCATTTTTCTTTTCCATTGTGTTGCTGATTCATGATGAGCCCACTTCAGTGCAGTGGGTAGCAAAATTTATGTGAGGCTAGGAGCAGCATTCTTGCTCCACATAATCATTCAAAAATTAATTTGGAATATTTTTGGAGTGGCCTTCAAGCTGTCCCTTTAAGAACCGGTGATTTGGCCGCTTTACATTCATTCCTACAGGGCTGTACTTGCGTAGTGCGTGCGCTGTGTGTTGCATCATGCAGATTGCATCAGGGTCCGATCCTGATGCGCACAATTAATTTGGCTTTCACCTGTTTCGGGCAGGCACACTGGCCGACTATTTCCTGGCTCACTCCAAAATTGTGGTGGGCCAGATGTTGGCAGAGTGTACAGTGCTGCACAGTGGTCTTGATATCGTTACTGGCCCGTTCCTGCTGAAAAATAGGGCGATGCCGAGATAAAAATTGGCCCTTATATTTTCACAGTTATGGGAAGGAAAGATCGATTCATGTGTACCGATACTTGTTTAATTTGGCACGCTGAAACTTGACTTAGGATAGTCTATTTATAGTTTTTCAACATTTTTCAAAGTATTTTTTATTTATATCGCGCCTTTAACGCAGTAAAACGTCCCAAGGTGATTCACAACAATTTTACAACATGTTAGATCTTGACCATTGAAGGAAAGAGAGAAAAAGCGTGAGAAGGAAATGTAAAAAGAGGTTAAAGGCTCGGGTCTGAAGCATTAACTAAAGCATAACAACCTAAATCCTAGGTGATTCCTTACTTGCTGTAGATTTAATATTGCCAGTAAATAGGATCCCGACAGAGCAAAGTACATTTAATATTTTCTTATGTAATCTTTATGGCAACTATATTAAAACAGATAAAGGAATCGAGGATAGCATTCTGATTTCCGTTTGTATTGTGCTGGTTCTAAGTAAAATAAAACATATATTTAACAATGTGTAAAACCTGATTTCTGAGGTGTGAATTTTCACTGTACATCTCAACATTTTTTGTTAATAGTAGGGTTTTTTCAAATACATATGTAGTTTCATTGGGCTAGAATTTCCAAATGATTCACCAGCGCCGATTGCCACCCAAAATACCGCTAAGATTGCCAAAATTATCGCCGGCGAAAAGTTCTCCCAAATAAAGAAAAAAATCCGCCCAGTGAAAAAGACGGACCTTACACCCTGATTCTTGGCGAAAAGATTGAACCTTGGGCCGGTTGGGTGATTCTTAAAAAAAATGGGCGATAATTACTAAAAATTTACACCGAGGAGGAGAAAAAAAACCAAAAATAATTTTTAAAAAACCATAAAATTAAAAATCAGAAAAACATTCTCAGGACTGTTTTCACTTAAATCACTGTAAGATAATTTAAAAATAATTAATAAAACCCCATTTACTTACCCTTTTTTGCAGGGCTACTTGCCTACTGCCCAGCTCCGCAGATTCTCGTGGGCGTTTTTTTTTTCAACTTACCTACGGGTCACCACTGACTCAAAAATTGGCCGGTGGCAGTCTATGGATGGTGCACGCCGGTGGTTCGCTCCCCAGCGGCACTTCAAAACCGCCGGCAGAACTCAGCTGTGGAAAATTTTGATGACCTGGTTCTCGCCCAAAACGACCAATACTGCATAGAAATCGGGCAGCGAAGCAATGGAAATTCTAGCCCATTGTACTATGCAACAAGCAATTCCAATGAGCTGTTATGCTATGACTCATGAGCAATGTAAAACAAATTATAGGATATGCATCACTGATCTCCTCATCAGTTATTGTAAGGCAAATGTCCCATACAGAATTCCACATGGAAAAATACATTTGATAATTTTAAATATTTTTTTTCTTCTTTTCTTTTAGGTGACCTGTCCCAAAGCGTTTGGTGATGGGGTACTTGACCTGATTACTACAAGGTATATGAAAACAGTCCTTGCAATATTTTGTTCTATGTTCTTTCCCCTCTTTGGAGAAATCTCCCTTTGATCCAATAGCATTGATAAAGAACTTACCATATTGATAAAGCACTCTATAGGTAAAGCGTCCTGATTAATGTCCGATAGTTCTGTTGCATAGCTCATTGAAACTCTAATGATGCCAATGGTAACTTAAATTTAAAACAGGACTTCAGGAATTTATGACTGTAATTTTCAAACAATAGCCTCAAGAACCTACTCTGTGATTTAGAAACATAGAAACATAGAAACATAGAAAATAGGTGCAGGAGTAGGCCATTCGGCCCTTCTAGCCTGCACCGCCATTCAATGAGTTCATGGCTGAACATGCAACTTCAGTACCCCATTCCTGCTTTCTCACCATACCCCTTGATTCCCCTAGTAGTAAGGACTTCATCTAACTCCTTTTTGAATATATTTAGTGAATTGGCCTCAACAACTTTCTGTGGTAGAGAATTCCACAGGTTCACCACTCTCTGGGTGAAGAAATTCCTCCTCATCTCGGTCCTAAATGGCTTCCCCCTTATCCTTAGACTGTGTCCCCTGGTTCTGGACTTCCCCAACATTGGGAACATTCTTCCTGCATCTAACCTGTCTAACCCCGTCAGAATTTTAAACGTTTCTATGAGGTCCCCTCTCATTCTTCTGAATTCCAGTGAATACAAGCCCAGTTGATCCAGTCTTTCTTGATAGGTCAGTCCCGCCATCCCGGGAATCAGTCTGGTGAACCTTCGCTGCACTCCCTCAATAGCAAGAATGTCCTTCCTCAGGTTAGGAGACCAAAACTGTACACAATACTCCAGGTGTGGCCTCACCAAGGCCCTGTACAATTGTAGCAACACCTCCCTGCCCTTGTACTCAAATCCCCTCGCTATGAAGGCCAACATGCCATTTGCTTTCTTAACCGCCTGCTGTACCTGCATGCCAACCTTCAATGACTGATGTACCATGACACCCAGGTCTCTTTGCACCTGCCCTTTTCCTAATCTGTCACCATTCAGATAATAGTCTGTCTCTCTGTTTTTACCACCAAAGTGGATAACCTCACATTTATCCACATTATACTTCATCTGCCATGCATTTGCCCACTCACCTAACCTAACCAAGTCGCTCTGCAGCCTCATTGAATCCTCCTTGCAGCTCACACTGCCACCCAACTTAGTGTCATCCGCAAATTTGGAGATACTACATTTAATCCCCTCGTCTAAATCATTAATGTACAGTGTAAACAGCTGGGGCCCCAGCACAGAACCTTGCGGTACCCCACTAGTCACTGCCTGCCATTCTGAAAAGTCCCCATTTACTCCTACTCTTTGCTTCCTGTCTGACAACCAGTTCTCAATCCATGTCAGCACACTACCCCCAATCCCATGTGCTTTAACTTTGCACATTAATCTCTTGCGTGGGACCTTGTCGAAAGCCTTCTGAAAGTCCAAATATACCACATCAACTGGTTCTCCCTTGTCCACTCTACTGGAAACATCCTCAAAAAATTCCAGAAGATTTGTCAAGCATGATTTCCCTTTCACAAATCCATGCTGACTTGGACCTATCATATTACCTCTTTCCAAATGCACTGCGATGACATCCTTAATAATTGATTCCATCATTTTACCCACTACCGATGTCAGGCTGACCGGTCTGTAATTCCCTGTTTTCTCTCTCCCTCCTTTTTTAAAATTTGTAAATGTTGTCAAATTTTGCAACTTTCAAAATAATTGACACAAAAGAAGATGGTTGCCAGAAGGAAATCATCTTTGTTGGGATTCCTCAGCAAAGCATCCTCAATCCAATCATCTTCAGCTGCTTCATCAATGGCCTGCTTTCCATCAGAGGGCCTGGGGTGGGCTGTTTGCAAATGATTCCAGTGCACAGCTCCATTAACAACTCCACCGATAATGAAGTCAGCCATTCTAGCCCACAGAAAGAGGTGGACAACATCCTGACTTGGGCTGGCAACTTTCAAATAACATTCACACCATCAGTGCCAGGTAATGACCCTCTCCAATAACATAAATCCCTACCATCTTCCCTTGACCTATACCAACATCACCACCACTGAGTCCCCCACCATCTAAATTGTGGGGCTTTTCATTGACCTGAAGCATAACTGGAGCAGTCATGTCAACGCCTTGGCTACAAGAGCAGTGTAGAGGCTGGGCACTCTGTGACTCATTTTCTGATTCATCAAAGACTCTCTGACATGTATAAAACTCGTCAGGAGTGTGATGGAATACTCACCACTCACCTGGATGGAATATTCACCACTCACCTGGATGGGTGCAGCCACAACAACACTCAAGGAGCTGAACACCATCCTGTTCACAATCATCACCCCTGCCATTGGATCAGTATCCAATCCTTTCTCCAGTGGTGTACTGTGGCTGCCATATATACTATATACAGGATGCACGAGGCAATTCATCAAGATTACCTCAACAGCTCCCTTATCTCCTGCAACCTCCATACTGAGAAGAACGAAAGCAGCAATATTGTGGGAACACTGTTACCTCCAAGTTACCCTCTGAGTCACACACCATTCTGACTTGGACATATATCGCTTTTCCTTCATCTTTGGATCAATATCCTGATATTCCCTACATAACACCATTGTGGGACTGCAGCAGGTCAAGTACAAGGCCACGACTGCCTTCTCAAGAGAACTAGCAATAAGCAATAATTCAGGCTTTGCCAGTGTCCCCCACATTTTGAAAACAGATAGAAAAATGATGCAGACTTGCTTCCTTTCAATTAAACTATGACTGCCTATCTTCTTTCCTGAAGAATTACTTTTTTTAAATTCCTAAAATCATAGAATGATTACAGCACAAAAGTCATGCCGGCTCTCCACAAGAGCACTTTAGCTAGTCCCACCCCCCTGCCCTTTCCCAATAGCCCTGAAAATGTTTTTCCTTCAATTCTTTTTATCGAAGGAAGTTATGATGAACCTGTATAAAACATCAGTTCGGCCTCAACTAGAGTACTGTGTCCAGTTCTGGGCACGTCACTTTGGGAAAGATGTGAAGGCCTTAGAGGGGGTGCAGAAAAGATTTACGAATGATTCCAGAAATGAAGAACTTCAATTACATGGAGAGACTGGAGAAGCTGGGGTTGTTCTCCTTATAGCAGAGAAGGTTAAGAGGAGATTTGATAGAAATGTTCAAAATCATGAGGGGTCGAGACAGAGAAGATAGAGAGAAACTGTTCCTATTGGCAGAAGGGTCGAGAACCAGAGGACACAGATTTAAGGTATTGGCAAAAGAACCAAAGGCGACATGTGAAAAAACTTTTTTATGCAGTAAGTGGTTAGGATCTGGGATTCACTGCCTGAAAGGATGGTGGAGGCAGATTCAATTGCGGCTTTCAAACAGATAAAAAGGTAGAATTGGATCAGCCGGGAATCTTACCTGCCAATATTCCACACCATACCCTCTGTCTTCCACTTGCTAATGTGCTTGCTCAAAGCTTTAATCCTATGAAGTGCCACGATAAACATGCACAAAATAATGTCAAGGTATCACTAAAGTAGTAGTACTCGGTAAAATAATGGGACTAAAGGCGTACAAGTCCCCTGGACCTAATGGCTTACATCCTAGGGTCTTAAAAGAAGTGCTAAAGAGATAGTGGATGCATTGGTTGTAATCTACCAAAATTCCCTGGATTCTGGGGAGGTCCCAGCGGATTGGAAAACCTCAAATGTAATGCCCCTATTTTAAAAAAGGAGGCAGACAAAAACCAGGAAACTATAGACCAGTTAGCCTAATATCTGTTGTTGGGAAAATGCTGGAATCCATTATTAAGGAAGCAGTAGCAGGACATTTGGAAAAGCATAATTCAATCAAGCAGAGTCAGCATGGTTTTATGAAAGGGAAATCATGTTTGACAAATTTGCTAGAATTTTTTTAGGATGTAACGAGCAGGGTGGAAAAGGAGGAACCAGTGGATGTGGTGTATTTGGATTTCCAGAAGGCATTCGATAAGGTGCCAGATAAAAGGTTACTGCACAAGATAAAAGTTCACGGGGTTGGGGGTAATATATTAGCATGGATAGAGGATTGGCTAACTAACAGAAAACAGAGAGTTGGGATAAATGGGTCATTTTCCGGTTGGCAAACAGTAGCTAGTGGGGTGCCGCAGGGATCGGTGCTAGGGCCTCAATTATTTACAATCTATATTAATGACTTGGATGAAGGGACTGAGTGTAATGTAGCCAAGTTTGCTGATGATACAAAGATGGGTGGGAAAGCAAATTATGAGGAGGACACAAAAAAATCTGCAAAGGGATATAGACAGGCTAAGTGAGTTGGCAAAAATTTGACAGATGGAGTATAATGTGGGAAAATGTGAGGTTATCCACTTTGGCAGAAAAAATAGAAAAGCAAATTATAATTTAAATGGAGAAAAATTGCAAGGTGCTGCAGTACAGAGGGACCTGGGGGTCCTTGTACATGAAACACAAAAAGTGAGTATGCAGGTACAGCAAGTAATCAGGAAGGCAAATGGAATGTTGGCCTTTATTGCAAGGGGGATAGAATATAAAAGCAGAGAAGGCCTGCTACAACTGTATAGGGTATTGGTGAGGCCACACCTGGAGTACTGCGTACAGTTTTGGTCTCCGTAGTTAAGGAAAGATATACTTGTATTGGAGGCTGTTTAGGGAAGGTTCCAGAGATGACGGGGTTGACTTATGAAGATAGGTTGAGTAGGTTGGGCCTATACTTATTGGAGTTCAAAAGAAGGTGATCTTATCGAAACATATAAGATAATGAGGGAGCTCGACGAGGTGGATGCAGAGAGGATATTTCCACTCATAGGGGAAACTAAAACTTGGGGACATAATCTCAGAATAAGGGGCCGTCCATTTAAAACTGTGATGAGATGGAATTTCTTCTCTCAGAGGGTTGTAAATCTATGGAATTATCTGCCCCAGAGAGCTGTGGAGGCTGGGTCATTGAATATATTTAATGCGGAGATAGACAGTTTTTTGAGTGATAAGGGAGTAAAGGGTTATGGAGAGCGGGGCAGGGAAGTGGAGCTGAGCCCATGATCAGATCAGCCATGATCTTATTGAATGATGGAGCAGACTCGAGGGGTCGGGTGGCTTACTCCTGCTCCTATTTCTTATGTTCTTAATTTCTTATGTACAAAAGCAAAATACTGCGGATGCTGGAATCTGAAATAAAAACAGAAAATGCTGGAAATCTCAGCAGGTCAGGCAGCATCTGTGGAGGGAAACAAAGTTGACGTTTCAGGTCAATGACCCTTCGTCAGAACTGGATAAGTCAAGGTAGACTTGTTATTTGTTGGTAAATATGAGAAGATAATCGGGACTTCAATTCAATAGTTATAAATGCAAGATCATTCTTTATTATTTGTTTCTTTGGCTCAGTTGTTTTTTGTCATAAATGCGAATTATAAATCAAAGTTTTCTGGTTAGTTACTTCTATTCACAGGCTTTTGACCGATTAGTGTTGAAGAGTAAATGTGCAGTCTGTAAACAGTGCTCTTATTTTTCAATTAATGGTTATCCCTGGCTGACGATCTCTTGTTTATTATTTATATGTTTTAACTTCCTACCTTCTGGTTTGGTATTTTTGACTTGAAAAATCACTTTGTTTCTGATTAAATATGGTATGTTTGTGCACTCAAAATATAAGTATGATGTTCCAGATAATATATTTGTTTGGATCTCATCGTGAGCATTACAGAGTGTAGAATATGTAATTTCTCTCATGGTGCATTCGCAAAATTGTTGACACTCTCTGAGGAGGGGCCAAATGGAGGCAAAGCACTTTTCAAGATAAGAAGAATGAGGGAAAATCTGAGTGTAAGTCAACTATATTTCCTTTGGCATAAGTATTTGCAAGTGCTAAGAAACAGTTCACGTGCCCTCTCTCGCCATGTTCTGGATTGGTGCAAAGGAGAACTACATAAAGTGAGAGGGCCCGAAATTGATGAAGGCCTCCGCCCTCCCAAGTGGCACCCAGTGGATGGCTGGCGAGGTCCCTGGCAGTTCTCTGGGCGGGATATTCATGAAGAAGGTCCCTCGAAAGTCGGCGGGCGGAAAATGAGCAACTTACGTCGCCAATCTGGGCGGCAGCCGACGGAAGCTTCCAATCTCAGAGACAAAGGCGCTCGCCACCCAAGTGCTGCCGAGGCTGGAGTCGGGCCCACGGAGGGTCGAAGAGCTGGAAAGAAAAAGCATCAACAAAAAAAAAAACATCTGAAGACCTTCAGGGGACCCCATCCAGGTAAGTCCCTGTAAAGAAATAAATGACAAAAAGTTCACCTGCCTTTTGTTTAGCCTCTTCCTACTTACTGTCGGGGACAGACCAGCCTCCAGCCAGCAGTCCACCCCCGTTCAGCCGCTGAGTCCCGCCGACTCCCGCCCGCATGAATATCGCATGTCTGCGGGAGGGAGCTCAGTTGAGCGACTCGATCGTCCGCTGACGTCAGTGGGTGCTTCCCTGCGGCTCTCCCCTCCGGCCCTCTCCAGGCCACATCGAAAGTGGTACTGGACGGTTCGACCAGAGGAATGTCAGCGGCAGTGGGCGGCAGTGAGCGGTAAGGCCATCAATTTCGGCCCCAGAAAAATGTACATAAAAACAAATGTTTCCTGGTGTTCTGAAGATTATTGACAGTAAATAAAATGTATTTCTTATCATTCTGCTCAGTACGGTATGGAATGCCGATGGATTTGTTTGTTCAATAAATCCATTTTAGTGTCTTTGATTGATTTTGTCCTGTTCAGTTCCTTGCCTGTCCTGGCCAATATTTATCCCTTAATCAACATCACAAAAACAAATTATCTGGTCATTATCACATTGCTGTTTGTGGGAGCTTACTTGTGCACAAATTGGGTGCTGCATTTCCCACATGAGAACAGTGACTTACACTCCAAAAATATTTCATTGGCTGTAAAGCACTTTGAGACGTCCGGTAATCGTGAAAGGCGCTATATAAATCCAAGTCTTTCTTTCTTTTCCTTAAATAAGCTTTACCATAATTCTTGGACATTCCACCCTAGTTTCTGCTGACCGGGCTCCCAAATAATGTAGGAATGGAGAAACACTGATATTTTGGCTGGGGTCGCTGGCTGGCATTGGGAGTGTTTGCTCGGGTGTCCTGAGTTTGGTGTGTTTTTTGGGTAAACCACTAATTTATGATGGATGTCCAAATTCAGTTCACAGACCATATGTAGCCCATGAGCTCCAGCAATTTGATCCATGAATCTGGCAAGTTGTATAAATTGTTCAGTTCCATTTGTGCTTATAATTCTTATATGATTTGCCATAAATAAATTGTGTGAGCCCAGATGATATTCCTAATGCTACTGGCTTATTGGTGAACAGATGTTTAATGAATACACCAAGATCTTTCAGTGTCCGTGAATAGAATATATGCACGTTAATGGGAATACTGATGTGATCCATATGGTTCCAAAGTATGTAATTGCTCCCAAAGAGAAAAAATGTCGGACACCAGATTCATGAGATTTAGGTAAACGTCAGTGGGGTTTGGGACAGAGACTATGGGGCCAATTTTTCAATTGCCGATTTTTGGCCCAGTTGTAGAGGTACGTCCGATTTTTTTAGTGGCCGACTGCGTCAAAAAAATTAAGTTGCAAGTTCGCCAGGATAAACTTTCATTTTGGAGCGGTGCAGATTGTCCTTAAGCTCTGTGGGTGGAGCTTATGGTCTGTGCCGAAAAACTGAGGTTGCCAGGGTAGATTGGTGGTTTACTTGAAGGGTGCATCGGGCTCGGGGTGTCTGGGTGGGTGCTCCCAATGTTGGCCAGTGATTTTGGTTGGGGCGGCCTTCCCCTGTCTGATGTCTATTGGAGCGGTGCTTGGGGTGTGTTTCTCTTCCACTGTGCAGTGTTGGTGGGGCACTGGCCCTGAAATTGTGATCGGCGGTGTAGCTGAGGAGAATGCTCCTAGTAAAAGATCCTCTCGGAATGAGTGATCACAGTATGGTTGAATTTGTAATACAGATTGAGGGTGAGGAAGTTGTGTCAGAAACGAGTGTACTATGCTTAAACAAAGGGGACTACAGTGGGATGAGGGCAGAGTTGGCTAAAGTAGACTGGAAACACAGACTAAACGGTGGCACAATTGAGGAACAGTGGAGGACTTTTAAGGAGCTCTTTCATAGTGTGCAACAAAAATATATTCCAGTGAAAAAGAAGGGCGGTAAGAGAAGGGATAACCAGCCGTGGATAACCAAGGAAATAAAGGAGAGTATCAAATTAAAAACCAATGCGTATAAGGTGGCCAAGGTTAGTGGGAAACTAGAGGATTGGGAAAATTTTAAACAACAGCAAAGAATGACTAAAAAAGCAATAAAAAAAGGAAAGATAGATTACGAAGGTAAACTTGTGCAAAACATAAAAACAGATAGTAAAAGCTTTTACAGATATATAAAACGTAAAAGAGTGACTAAAGTAAATGTTGGTCCCTGAGAAGATGAGAAGGGGGATTTAATAATGGGAAATGTGGAAATGGCTGAGACCTTAAACAATTATTTTGCTTCGGTCTTCACAGTGGAAGACACAAAAACCATGCCAAAAATTGCTGGTCACAGGAATGTGGGAAGGGAGGACCTTGAGACAATCACTATCACTAAGGGGGTAATGCTGGACAGGCTAATGGGACTCAAAGTAGACAAGTCCCCTGGTCCTGATGAAATGCATCCCAGGGTATTAAAAGAGATGGCGGAAGTTATAGCAGATGCATTCGTTATAATCTACCAAAATTCTCTGGACTCTGGGGAGGTACCAGCGGATTGGAAAGCAGCTAATGTAACGCCTCTGTTTAAAAAAGGGGGCAGAAAAAACGCAGGTAACTATAGGCCGGTTAGTTTAACATCTGTAGTGGGGAAAATGCTTGAAACTATCATTAAGGAAGAAATAGCGGGACATCTAGATAGGAATAGTGCAATCAAGCAGACGCAGCATGGATTCATGAAGGGGAAATCATGTTTAACTAATTTACTGGAATTCTTTGAGGATATAATGAGCATGGTGGATGGAGGTGTACCAATGGATGTGGTGTATTTAGATATCCAAAAGGCATTCGATAAGGTGCCACACAAAAGGTTACTGCAGAAGATAGAGGTACGCGGAGTCAGAGGAAATGTATTAGCATGGATAGAGAATTGGCTGGCGAACAGAAAGCAGAGAGTCGGGATAAATGGGTCCTTTTCAGGTTGGAAATCGGTGGTTAGTGGTGTGCCACAGGAATCGGTGCTGGGACCACAACTGTTTACAATATACATAGATGGTCTGGAAGAGGGGACAGAGTGTAGTGTAACAAAATTTGCAGATGAAACTAAGATTAGTGGGAAAGCGGGTTGTGTAGAGGACACAGAGAGGCTGCAAAGAGATTTGGATAGGTTAAGCGAATGGGCTAAGGTTTGGCAGATGGAATACAATGTCGGAAAGTGTGAGGTCATCCACCTTGGGGGAAAAAAACAGTAAAAGGGAATATTATTTGAATGGGGAGAAATTACAACATGCTGAGGTGCAGAGGGACCTGGGGGTCCTTGTGCATGAATCCCAAAAAGTTAGTTTGCAGGTGCAGCAGGTAATCAGGAAGGCGAATGGAATGTTGGCCTTCATTGCGAGAGGGATGGAGTACAAAAGCAGGGAGGTCCTGCTGCAACTATATAGGGTATTTGTAAGGCCGCACCTGGAGTACTGCATGCAGTTTTGGTCACCTTACTTAAGGAAGGATATACTGGCTTTGGAGGGGGTACAGAGACGATTCACTAGGCTGATTCCGGAGATGAGGGCGTTACCTTATGATGATAGATTGATTAGACTGGGTCTTTACTCGTTGGAGTTCAGAAGGATGAGGGGTGATCTTATAGAAAAATTTAAAATCATGAAAGGGATAGACAAGATAGAGGCAGAGAGGTTGTTTCCACTGATAGGAGAGACTAGAACCAGGGGGCACAGCCTCAAAATACGGGGGAGCCAATTTGGGACCGAGTTGAGAGGGAATTTCTTCTCCCGGGGGGTTGTGAATCTGTGGAATTCTCTGCCCAAAGAAGCAGTTGAGGCTAGCTCATTGAATGTATTCAAGTCACAGATAGATAATTTTTAACCAATAAGGGAATTAAGGGTTACGGGGAGAGGGCGAGTAAGTGGAGCTGAGTCCACGGCCAGATCAGCCATGATCTTATTGAATGGCGGAGCAGGCTCGAGGGGCTAGATGGCCTACTCCTGTTCCTAATTCTTATGTTCTTATGTTCTTATTATTTTGCATGAGCAAGGAGGATCAAATGTACCAGAAAATTGGACTTGTGATCGTTCTTCCTTCAATTAATTACAAAAGTTGCCTGATGGCTTCAATTTCTCCTCTCTCTCCATCCACTCCATGTCTCTGATTCCTTATTCAGCTGTTCATTCTCACCGTTGCAAGTTGTCTGTCTTTACCTGTTCTTGTATCATGGTCTAATAGTGCCAAAAATTGTTATGTATGCAACATTATGTAACCAGCATTCTACCGCCACCAGAGGGTGTATCTTTTGGAGTCCCAAGGGATCCCAGCATCCCTTGGGAGCACTGTATATAAGCAGGCCTCCCATACTGTACCAGCACTCTTGACTTAGAATAAAGAGACTAAGGTCACACTTACTCAAGTCTACAGTACTCAGTCACATTTCTTTATAAATTGGATTTTGCCTGACATGAAATTATGTTATTTTGTTCACTTCTGCTGCCATTTTTTCAGTGATAGTAGAAACTACTGATATGAAGCTGTATTCATCCCACTTTATCTTGAAGAAAAAATAGTCTGTTTACTTTTTTAACATATTTACATTTTTACAAACATATTGAAAAATAAACCAGGATGTGTGATAGATCTATTTCTGCACTTTACAATGTTTTGGGACTTTGATCAGCTTGCAGAAGAGTTGAGTGTAACACATTTGATCATAAGACACAGTCCAATAATATGTTAATACAATACAACTATTCTTGCAAACAGACATGTAAACTACCACCTTAACATTGGTGGTGTACTGCCAGAATGGATTGCAGGAGAAATAATCAGGTA
Source organism: Pristiophorus japonicus (assembly GCF_044704955.1). Classification (NCBI taxonomy): domain Eukaryota; kingdom Metazoa; phylum Chordata; class Chondrichthyes; family Pristiophoridae; genus Pristiophorus; species Pristiophorus japonicus. The sequence goes on along the minus strand of NC_091983.1, from coordinate 174,654,840 downwards.
AACTAAGCTACAAATTCCAGTACATTTTACTTCTATATGTAAAGTTTGAAACACATTGTTTAAAATTGAACTTTGTTTTAAAATATATACTGACCATATTAATTTATAGGATTTTACAATCAATACACTTGCAGTAATTTTTAGTATAATGAACAAAAATTAAATAAAACTATCCCATGGATTCTACAGTATGCACAAATAAAAAGATGTGTGTTCTGAAAAAGGTTCAAGGCAACAATCTCATCTCAGAGTTCAGATGAGGGGTGTAAACCAATTAAACAGCATTCTTGTGCTTTGTGACACCACCCAAAACTCTTCTTGAGATTACTGCCTTGTAATTGCTCTGTAGAAACATTCTTTGGCCCAGAAATTGCTGCAGTGATGCATCTCGTGTCGAGCAACATTAATTAGACTTTTTATCTCACTGTTCCGATCGCACTATATTTGTGCAAATTGCTGGAAGCGATAATGGCACAGTGATGTCAATGTCGCATCTGGGACCTCATGAACGTTATGGCCAATTGTCTATCTCCTTTACAATGAAAGAAAAGGATAGAGAAAGAAACAGACGAATGATGGAGAGGGAAATAGGGTGAATTAGCGTCAAATTGGATACAGAAAGATAAATAAAGAAAGGGAAGGAAAGAGAGTGGATTAAGAGAAAGAGAAAAAAAAGACAGAAAGGAAAAGTACGAAAAAAATATAAAAAGAACAAGCAAACGAAGAGGACTTTGTAACCCGGTTGCGTTTGACAATTGTTGTATTGGTCCTTAAGAAGTTAATGAATGAATGGCAGGGTAGGTGTGCGAAATGTACAAACATTATTGACCCATGAAAAATAGAATAAACTGCCCCATCCATCATGATCGAGAACAGTGGAACTGCTTTCATCGGAACATAGGAATTGCTATCCTGGTCGTCACATGATACGATGATAATGGAGCTGTTGAGTAATCATAGCAATTAATCTCTATCAATTAGCCTACACTAGACCCAGACACGAGGTAAGGAAAACCCCAGTGGTGGAAAGCTTAAGAACATAGGAACATAAGAAATAGGAGCAGGAGTAGGCCACAAGGCCATTCGAACCTGCTCCGCCATTCAATAAGATCATGGCTGAACTTTTATATCAACTCCACTTTCCCGCCCTAACCACTTTGGTCCTAAGTCATTTTTGTTTCACCTAAGCACACTACGCTTACCATGTAATGTCTCATATTTTTCATAAACTGTATCCCAAAATCATTTTCTGAAATAAATCTATCTATTTTGCATTTCTGAGTGTCGAAACAGCTTTGCAAAAAATGATTGCCTTTTGACACTAACAGGAGTGTGGATGGCAAGACTAGCACAAAATTACTGCCAAGACAGATAAAAAGTTTATAAAACCTATCAGCACAATTCAGTACCTGCTGGAGTGTAAGAATAAAAGTGTTCATTAATAAAATTGATTCTGTGTATGTATAAATGTTGAAAGTGTAGACTATACGAAAAGACAGTTTTGAAAGATTCAAAATGGAAGCTCACAGACCTCCAGCATGGTGTTTGTGTATTGTCTTAATTGGAAAGCCATTAACTTAATCAAGGGATGGCTGGGCCAGTCCAGCAGACATATGAGCGAGGAGAACCAATAAGGAACTGCCCTGCAACCAAGGTCCAATCCTGAGGCTTTCGGAGGAACAATGGACTTAAGGGATATAAAAACCCAAGCACAGACTGCTCTCTCTCTCCTTCTCTCCTGGGCACACGGCAAAACGCCCACTCAAAGACCAGCCGAAACAGTAGGCCGTGTGTTCAGCCAGCCAGCCAGAGGAATGTGACGTATACCTTTTTATAAATCATTATTGTAACATTGTATCTGTTGTGACTAAGTAAGATCCGTAGGGTAACTACGAATGCTGATAAATGTGCATGTGTCTGTTTTTAATAAACTGTTCCGAATTGTTTTAAAAGAATCTTCTCACTGTCAATTTAATGCCAGAGATTTAGAAATCTTACATGGAGTGAGACTTTCTGGGCCTCCAAGGTTGAGTGTCATGTCAGGACCGAAAATCATGTCATTAACAGGGTTCTTATGATATGAATGGCTGCGGTGAGATTCATTTGCATTAACAGCAATTAATTTCAATGGAGAAGCTCACGGCAAGGTTGTAATTTTATTCAGGTTGATTGCAGCTAATGGTGGAGCAACACAAATTGCTCAGCAACTCAGCTAATAGTGGCGAGCGCAGTTATTTCACCATTATTTTCCCAGCCATTTTGGCCTAAGTTTCCTCTATTTTTTCAGTACAATGTTCTGCTCTGTGCCATCCTTTGTTGATAATATGCAATTAGTTCTATTTGCATATTCCTAAATGATGCCATGCTCAAAAAAATACAAAAGTGCATAACTCATGACACACAACCTCATTCAATGCAACCTTCAGTTTACGGTGCTCCAAAATTATAGAATTGAATTCAGTGATCTGTACAACAGTGTCAATTTAACTGGAAATTCACACATGGCACAAAGACACTTATGTCCAACTCACATTTATCATTGCACTTATTGCAATCCACCATGTTATTGGAAAGAGAGCATCTTGATGAAAACAATGCTAGCTTGCATTTTTTGAGTGCTTTTAAGGTTGAATATGGTCAATAGTTGTCCCTCAATCAACTAACAAAAACAGATTATCTGGTCATTATCACATTGCTGTTTGTGGGAGCTTGCTTGTACACAAATTGGCTGCTGCGTTCCCCACATTACAACAGTGACTATACTCCAAAAGTACTTCATTGGCTTTAAAGCACTTTGAGACATCCGGTGGTCTTGAAAGGTGCTATATAAATGCAAGTCTTTCTTTCTTTCTAGAAAAAGAGGCATGAGGAAAATGGTCATAAAATGAGAAACTGTGAGGGGCAACCATAAGCTCGGTCAAAGGGGTGGGTTTTAAGGAGGGTCTTAAAGGAAGGGAGGGAGCTGGAGAGGTGGAGGGGCTTTGGGAAGGAATTTCAGAGAGTGGAGCCTAGGTGGCTGACAAACTCCACTGATCGATCGAAGGGAGGGGAATGCACAAGAGGCCAAAGTTAGAAGAAGTGTTTGAGGAAAGGGGGGGTGGGGTTGCAGGGTTGGAGAGGTCTATAGAGGTAGGGAGGGATAAGGCCATGGAATGATTTAAAGTCAAGGATAAGAATAATAAATTTGAGGCGTTCAGGGACTGAGAACTAATGTAGGTCAGTGAGTTCAATGGAAAGTAAATAAAAACATAAAATACTGGAAATACTCAGCAGGTCAGGCAGCATCTGTGAGAGAGAAACAGAGCTAACGTTTTGGGTCAATGACCCTTCATCAGAACTGGAAACAGTTAGAGATGTAACAGGTTTTTAAGCAAGTGTAGGGGCAGGGACCGGTGGGGGGGGGGAGACAGGAAAGAACAACAGGGAAGGTCTGTGATAGGGTCGAAGGCGGAAGAGATTAAGAGACAAAAGGGTTGATGGAGCAATGCAAAAGGAGATGGTAATGGAACAAGTTAAAAAACAAAAGGTGAGTCTAGATATGGTGTAAATGGAAAAATCATCAACATCTACCATGAGAAATAGAGAAAAAAAACAGAAAAGAAAAAATATATATAAATAATAATACATAAATAAAAATAGGAGCAGGGATTACAGTCTGAAATTGTTGAACTCGTTGAGTCCAGAATGATGTAAAGTGCCTAAATGAAACATGAGGTGCTTGAGATGAAGTCCTCGAGCTTGTGTTGAGCTTCATTGGAACAGTGTAAGAGGCTGAGGACAGAGATGTCGGAGTGGGAGTGGAGTGGAGAATTAAAGTGACCGGCGACCGGAAGCTTGGGGTTACACTTAAGGACTGAATGGAGGTGTTCTGCAAAGCAGTCATCCAATCTGCGTTTGGTCTCTCCAATGTGGAAGAGACCATATCATGAGCAGCAAATACAGTATACTAAATTGAAAATAAATTGCTGTTTCACTTGATAGGAGCGTTTGGGGCCCTGAATAGTGGGAAAGGAGGAGGTAAAAGGACAGGCATTGCATCCCCTGTGCTTGCACGGGAAGAGGTCGTGGGAAGGGGTTGCTGGGGGTGATTGAGGAGTGGACCAGGGTGTCACTGAGGGAACAGTCCCTTCGAAATGCTGAGAGGGGAGGGTAGGGGAAGAAATTATTGGTGGTGGGATCACGCTGGAGATGGCCGAATGGTGGAGAATGATCCATTGAACGTGGAGGCTGGTGGGATGAAAGGTGAGGACAAGGGGAATGCTATCATGGTTCTGGGAGGGAGGGGAATGGGTGAGAGCGGGAAATAGAATGGACATGGCCAAGGGGCATGTCAACCATGGTAGAGGGAAATTCTTGGTTGAGGAAAAAGGAAGACATATCGGAAGCACTAGTTTGGAAGATGGCATCGTCAGAACAGATGTGACGAAGACGGAGAAACTAGGAGAATGGAATGGAGTCCTTACAGGAAACGGGGTAGGAGAAAGTGTAGTCCAGCCAGCTGTGGGAGTCAGTGAGCTTGTAGTGAATGTTTGTCAATAGCCTATCCCCAGAAATGGAGACAGAGAAGTCAGGAAGGGAAGGGAAGAGTCTGAAATGGACCATGTGAAGGGGAGGGAAGGGTGGAAATTGAGGCAAAGTGAATGAAATGTTCTAGTTCGGGGCGAGAGCAGGAAACGGCACTGATACAATCATTAATTTACCGGAAAAAGAGGTGAGGGGACCTGAGTAGGACTGGAACAAAGAATGTTCCACATATCCTACGAAAAGGCAGGAATTGCTAGGACCCATGCGGGTTCCCATAGAACACTTTTACTTTTGAGGGAGTGAGTGGATTCAAAGAAGAAGTTGTTCAATGTGAGAATAAGTTCAGCCAGGTGGAGAAATGTGGTGGTGGATGGGGACTGGTTAAGACTCTGTTCAAGGAAGAAGCGGAGCACCCTCAGGCCGTCCTGGTGGGGGTTGGAAGTGTAGAGGGATTGGACGCCCATGGTGAAAAAGAGACGGTTGGGGCCAGGAAACTGGAAAGTGTTAAAGTGGTAGAGTCGTGGATGTAGATGGGAAAGAGACTGGACAAGGGGAGAAAAACTAGAGTCGCGATAAGAAGAAAGCAGTTCCATGAGGCAAGAACAGGCTGAAATTGTTATCTATGAAGAAAGAGTCCGACTGGATACTGTGAGCTCAAAGTAAAGTGTGACCTTAGTCTTTTATTGCAGGTCTCCAGAGCGCTTCTCCAACCTGTGAGGCCTCCTTAAGTACTTGTGCTCCCAAGGGATTATGGGATCCCTTGGGATTCCAGGGGATGAGCCCTCTGGTGGTTGTACAGGGTATATACAAGTTTACATATATTACAACACTCCCCCACAAAGTCAACAGTGTAACTATCTACAAGGCCCTTCTTGCCCTGGTTGATTGTCTCGGTGCAAATGCTGGTATTGGTGAATCGTCTGTTGGGCCCTTGCGGGTCTGCTGTGCAGCTTGCCTTGCTGGGCTGCCTGGTGTGGTGAGTCCTGCTGGGCTGCTGTGGATGATGGGTTCTGCTTCGTGGCCAACCGCGATGTCGGTTGCCACTGGTGTGTATGTTGGGGGGTCAGAGAAGGTAGGGTCCAAAGTGGGTTGCTCAGGATAGTCCGTGAATCTGAGTTTGATTTGGTCCAAGTGTTTCCGGTGAATGAGTCCATTTGGAAGTTTGTCCCGAAATACCCTGTTCCCCACTTTGGTCACAACAGTGCGGGAAGCCACTTGGGACCTTGTCCATCATTCAATACAAATACAGGATCATTGATTTCAATCTCGTGTGACACATTTGCGCTATCATGATATGTACTTTGTTGAAGCCGTTTGCTCTCTGCCTGTTCATGTAGATCAGGGTGAACTAACGAGAGCCTTGTCTTAAGTGCACTTTTCATGAGCAGTTCAGCAGGTGGAATCCCACTGAGCAAGTGGGGTCTCGTGCGGTAGCTAAGCAGGACTCGGGATAGGTGAGTTGGCAGTGAGCTTTCCGTTATCCTCTTCAAGCCCTGCTTGATGGTTTGCACTGCCTGACCATTGATGTTGGTTTAAACGGGGCAGATGTAACATGTTTGATCCTGTTGGGGGTCATGAACTCTTTGAAATTGGCACTGGTAAAACATGGCCTGTTGACGCTTACAAGGACATCGGGCAGGCTGTGCGTGGCAAACATGGCTTGCAGGCTTTCAGTGGTGGCAATGGACGTGCTTGCTGACATTATCTCTCATTCAATCCATTTGGAGTACGCATCTACAACCACAAGGAATATTTTACCCAAGAACGGGCCTGCATAGTCGACATGGACCCTAGACCACGGTTTGGAGGGCCAAGACCATAAACTTGGGTGCAATGCTTAACTGCGAGCATGTGTTACATCTGTACACGCAGGACTCTAAGTCCGCGTCGATACCGGGCCAGCACACGTGGGATCTGGCTATCGCTTTCATCATTACGATGCCTGGGTAGGCACTGTGGAGGTCACTGATGAAGGTGTTTCTGCCCTTCTTGGGGACCACTACCCGATTGCCCCACAGAAGGCAGTTTGCCTGTACAGACATTTCAAGTTTGCGCCAGTGGTACGGCTTTATCTCTTCCTGCCTTTCCACTGGGATACTGGACCAGCTCCAGTGAAGCATATAGTTTTTAACTAGGGACAGTAAGGGGTCCTGGCTTGTCCAGGTTCTAATCTGTCGGGCTGTGATGGGTGACTGATCACTCTCAAATGCTTCCATAACCATGACTAAATCTGTGGGCAGTGCCATTTCCACCCCCGTGGTGGGCAATGGCAGCCTATTGAGAGCATTGGCACAGTTTTCTGTGCCTGGCCTGTGGCGGATGGCATAGTTGTATACGGACAACATGAGCGCCCATCTCTGGAAGCGGGCCGATGCATTCGTATTTATCCCCTTACTCTTGGAAAACAGGGGTATTAGTGGCTTATGGTCAGTTTCCAATTTAAATTTTAGCCCAAACAGATAATGATGCTAACGCTTCTTTTTCAATCATGCTGCAGGCTCTCTCAGCTTAGACAGACTTCTGGATGCATAAGCAACCGGTTGCAATTTCCCAAAATCATTAGCCTGTTGCAATACACACCCGACGCCGTACGACGACGCATCACATGCTAGTACCAAACGCTTACATGGATCACACAACACAAGCAATTTGTTCGATCATTAAATTTGCTAGCTTTAACAAAGGCATGTTCTTGGCTTTTGCCCCATACCCATTTGTCCCCTTTATGCGGTAAGGCGTGCAGTGGTTCTAACAGTGTGCTGAGACCGGTAAGAAGTTACCAAAGTAGTTCAGGAGTCCTAGAAACGACCGCAGCTCCGTCACGTTCTGTGGCCTCGGTACGTTCTCGATTGCCTCCGTCTTCGAATCGGTGGGCTTGATGCCGTCCGCCGCGATCCTCCTCCCCAGGAACTCCACTTCAGGCGCCAGGAAAAGGCACTATGAGCGTTTTAACCTGAGCCCTACACGGTTGAGTCGACTAAGAACCTCCTCCAGGTTCTGCAGATGCTCGACTGTGTCCCTGTAACCAAGATATCGTCCTGGAAGAACACCGTGCACGGGACCGATTTCAGTAAGCTTTCCATGTTTCTCTGGAATATCGCTGTGGCTGATCGAATTCCAAATGGGCATCTGTTATAAATGAAGAGCCCTTTGTGCGTGTTGATGCAGGTGAAGCCCTTCGATAATTCCTCCAGCTCCTGTGTCATGTAGGCTGAGGGAAGTCCAGCTTTGTGAACGTCTTTCCTCCCACCAGTGTTGCAAAGAGGTCGTCGGCCTTTGTAGTGGATATTGGTCCTGCAGGGAGAAACGATTGATAGTTACTTTGTAATCACCACAGATTCTGACGGTGCCATCTCCCTTGAGGACGGGAATGATCGGGCTGGCCCACGCGTTGAATTCGATTGGTGAAATGATGCTCTCTCTTTGCAGCCGGTCTAGCTCGCTCTCTACTCTTTGACTCATCATGTGCGGTACTGCTCTCGCCTTGTGATGAATGGGTCGCGCCCCCGGGATTAGGTGGATCTGCACTTTTGCTCCTTGGAACTTCCCGATGCCTGGTTTGAACAGCGAAGGGAACTTGTTTAAGACCTGGGCACACGAAATGTCGTCAGCGGACGATAGCGCTCAGACGTCGACCCAGTTCCAGCATATCTTTCCCAGCCAGCTACTGCCAAGCAGCGTGGGACCATCGCCCGGTACCACCCACACTGGTAGCTTGTGCACCGCTCCATCGTAGGAGACCTTTACAGTGGCATTGTCGATTACGGGAATCAGTTCCTTTGTGTAAGTTCTTAGTTTTCATGCGAATTGGAGTCAAGACTGGCCTTGAGGCCTTGCTGCACCACTATTTATCGAAAGTCTTTTTGCTCATGATGAACTGGCTTGCACCCGTGTCCAGTTCCATTGACACCTGGAGTCCATTTATTTCAACCTTCAGCATTATCGGGGGCACTTTGTGGTAAATGTGTGCAGCCCATATACCTCTGCCTCCTCGGTCTGAGGCTCTGGTTCATCGTGATCCGCCATGGATCTGTCCTCCTCTGCAACATGGTGGTTTGCAGGATTAACAGGCTTTGCAGCTCGCCTGCACAGACATTGGAGCTGTCCCATTATTCCATAGCCCTTGTAAACGTACCCTTTGAAGCGGCATGAATGGAAACGATGATCACCCCCGCAGCGTCAACAAGTTGTTAATGGCCTTGCATTCATCACCCTTGATGGTAGACTCTGAGACATCTGCGGGCGTGCAGCTGCAGGCATGTGGGGCCTGCCCTGTACGTTGCGATTTGAAAACAACCTCATTTTGTTCACAGTACTTGTAGCAGCTTAGTATTGTCATTGGTGGCAATGAACGCCTGGGCTATCGCTATGGCCTTACTCAAGGTTGGGGTCTCTACAGTCAAAAATTTGCGAAGTATCATTTCATGGCCAATGCCAAGTTCGAAAAAGTCTCTGCGCATGTGCTCCAAATGTCCTTCGAATTTGCAATGTTCTGCAAGGCATCTTAGCTCAGTGACATAACTCGCCACTTCCTGTCCTTCAGACCTTTTGTAGGTGTAGAACTGGTACATCACCATCAGAACACTTTCCTTCGGGTTCAAATGCTCCCAGACCAGTGTGCACAAATCATCATATGATCTCTCTGTGGGTTTCGCTGGAGCAAGCAGATTTTTCATCAGGCCATATGTTGGTGCCCCACAGACAGTGAGGAGAATCGCTTTTCATTTGGCAGCGTTCACTTCTCCTTCCAGCTCGTTGGCCACGAAGTATTGGTCGAGTTGCTCCACAAAGGTTTCCCAATCCTCTCCCTCCGAGAATTTCTCCAGGATGCCCATTGTTCTCTGCATCATTGGGTTTGTTATCTGTATCTCGTCGCCAGTTGTTATGTATGGAGAAAGAGTCTGACTGGATACTGTGAGCTCAAAGTAAAGTGTGACCTTTTATTGCAGGTCTCCAGAGTGCCTCTCCAACCTGTGAGGCCTCCTTAAGTACCTGTGCTCCCAAGGGATTATGGGATCCCTTGGGACTCCAGGGGATGAGCCCTCTGGTGACTGTACAGGGTATATACAAGTTTACATATATAACAGAAACGATGGGTCTACCAGGGCAGTCCTGTTGTGGATCTTGGGAAGGAGGTAGAAGCGGACTGTGCGGGGTTGGGGAAACTATGAATTTGGTGGCCGTGGATCGAAGATCTTCAGAGGAGATGAAGTCAGTGACAGTCTGGGAAAAGACCTAGAGAGGCTAAGAGGCTAGCGGAAGGGGTCCAGGTAGAGTGATAATTCTGAAAAAGAGATAAAGGGTCTGCTGTGTTGAGGGAAAACTCCTGATGAAAGAAGTGGACACGGAGACAAAGGCGACGGAAAAAGAGCTCAGCATTATGCTGAGCTCAAAATTCATTGAGATGTTGCCGTAAGGGGATGAAGCTGAGGACTGAAGGTTCAGGGTCAGAGAGGGGAAGATCAGAGGGGATAGTGAAATCACAACAGAGGGTGAGATTGGAAGAAGGGATGGGATCGGAGGGAAGTGAAAGGGAAGAAGGTTCTGGAGGGGCATTGGTGTCTAAGTGTTGTTGAAGCTTACGATCCTTGACACCTGAAAGGACGGAGAAAAGTTTATTGTTAAAGTGCCGGATGAGGCGAAGGATGAAATGGAACTGCGGAGCAGGACAGTTTAGAGATAGAGTGAGTTGTTGCTGAGAGAGGTCGAAAGTGTGCATGTGGCAGCACATAGCGTTGATTGTGGATCCCAGGATGCGGCGAGAGCAGTGGTTCGATGAACGATGAATTTGTAATACAGATTGAGGGTGAGGAAGTAGTGTCTCAAACGAGCGTACTATGCTTAAACAAAGGGGACTACAGTGGGTTGAGGGCAGAGTTGGCTAAAGTAGACTGGGAACACAGACTAAACGATGGCACAATTGAGGAACAGTGGAGGACTTTTAAGGAGCTCTTTCATAGTGCTCAACAAAAATATATTCCAGTGAAAAAGAAGGGCGGTAAGAGAAGGGATAACCAGCTGTGGATAACCAAGGAAATAAAGGAGAGTATCAAATTAAAAACCAATGCGTATAAGGTGGCCAAGGTTAGTGGGAAACTAGAAGATTGGGAAAATTTTAAACGACAGCAAAGAATGACTAAGAAAGCGATAAAGAAAGGAAAGATAGATTACGAAAGTAAAATTGCGCAAAACATAAAAACAGATAGTAAAAGCTTTTACCGATATATAAAACGGAAGAGAGTGACTAAAGTAATTGTTGGTCCCTTAGAAGATGAGAAGGGGGATTTAATAATGAGAAATGTGGAAATGGCTGAGACCGTAAACAATTATTTTGCTTCGATCTTCACAGTGGAAGACACAAAAACCATGCCAAAAATTGCTGGTCACGGGAATGTGGGAAGGGAGGACCTTGAGACAATCACTATCACTAGCGGGGTAATGTTGGACAGGCTAATGGGACTCAAGGTAGACAAGTCCCCTGGTCCTGATGAAATGCATCCCAGAGTATTAAAAGAGATGGCGGAAGTTATAGCAGATGCATTCTCTGGACTCTGGGGAGGTACCAGCGGATTGGAAAGCAGCTAATGTAATGCCCCTGTTTAAAAAAGGGGGCAGACAAAAGGCAGGTAACTATAGGCCGGTTAGTTTAACATCTGCAGTGGGGAAAATGCTTGAAGCTATCATTAAGGAAGAAATAGCGGGACATCTAGTTAGGAATAGTGCAATCAAGCAGACGCAACATGGATTCATGAAGGGGAAATCATATTTAACTAATTTACTGGAATTCTTTGAGGATATAACGAGCATGGTGGATAGAGGTGTACCGATGGATGTGGTGTATTTAAATTTTCAAAAGCATTCGATAAGGTGCCACACAAAAGGTTACTGCAGAAGATAAAGGTACGCGGAGTCAAAGGAAATGTATTAGCATGGATAGAGAATTGGCTGGCTAACAGAAAGCAGAGAGTCGGGATAAATGGGTCCTTTTTGGATTGGAAATCGGTGCTTAGTGGTGTGCCACAGGGATCAGTGCTGGGACCACAACTGTTTACAATATACATAGATGACCTGGAAGAGGGGATGGAGTGTAGTGTAACAAAATTTACAGATGACACAAAGATTAGTGGGAAAGCGGGTTGTGCAGAGGACACAGAGAGGCTGCAAAGAGATTTAGATAGGTTAAGCGAATGGGCTAAGGTTTGGCAGATGGAATACAATGTCGGAAAATGTGAGGTCATCCACCTTGGGAAAAAAAACAGTAAAAGGGAATATTATTTGATGGGGAGAAATTACAACATGCTGTGGTGCAGAGGGACCTGGGGGTCCTTGTGCATGAAACTCTCTTGTGCATGAATCCCAAAAAGTTAGTTTGCAGGTGCAGCAGGTAATCAGGAAGGCGAACGGAATGTTGGCCTTCATTGTGAGAGGGATAGAGTACAAAAGCAGGGAGGTCCTGCTATAACTGTACAGGGTATTGGTGAGGCCGCATCTGGAGTACTGCGTGCAGTTTTGGTCACCTCACTTAAGGAAGGATATACTAGCTTTGGAGTGGGTATAGAGACGATTCACTAAGCTGATTCTGGAGATGAGGGGGTTACCTTATGATGATTGATTGAGTAGACTGGGTCTTTACTTGTTGGAGTTCAGAAGGATGATGGGTGATCTAATAGAAACATTTAAAATAATGAAAGGGATAGACAAGATAGAGGCAGAGAGGTTGTTTGCACTGGTCGGGGAGACTAGAACTAGGGGGCACAGCCTCAAAATACGGGGGAGCCAATTTAAAACCGAGTTGAGAAGGAATTTCTTCTCCCAGAGGGTTGTGAATCTGTGGAATTCTGTGCCCAAGGAAGCAGTTGAGGCTAGCTCATTGAATGTATTCAAATCACAGATAGAGAGATTTTTAACCAATAAGGGAATTAAGGGTTACGGGGAGCGGGCGGGTAAGTGGAGCTGAGTCCACGGCCAGATCAGCCATGATCTTGTTGAATGGCGGAGCAGGCTCAAGAGGCTAGATGGCCTACTCCTGTTCCATGTTCTTATGTTCTTATGTTCTTATGTTCTTATGACTATCTCGGCAATATCTGTAATCCTGGGTAGATCCAAAACATGTAGGATAGAATTTCAGTTGGAATCCACACGGATTAATTCGGAGTCGGAGACAGTTGCTGAGGAAAGAAATGTGGCTGTGAAAACGAATCTTGGCAGATACTTGATCAAACACGAGAAGGGAAACAGAAAGCAAAGAAGATGAACAAAGTAAAAGAGTCAAATGGAAATTCCGTCTGAGAGAAGAGCAGAACTTCTTCAAGGTGTGCGTTCCTCGAAGAGAAGTGTCAGTGAATTAAACACTAATAGAAAAGCAAAATCCTGTGGATGCTGGAAATCTGAAATAAAACAGAAAATGCTGAAAATACTCAGCAGGTCAGGCAGCATCTGTGAAGAGAGAAACAGAGTTAACGTTTCAGGTCGATGACCCTTTGTCAGAACTTCTGATCGGAAGTAAAATCGTCGAGGTGTAAAATGGCCGATAATCCGACCCTCGGTTTCCTGTCAGGTGGGTGAGGTTAAAGTTACCCCCTTTATTTATTTTGTTGTTTCTAATGACTATGCTCACATGTTTATGCCTCCTCCAAGCAGAATTCCCAATGCTCACTTAGGCTGTCAACTTTGCCAATAACAATAATCTCCAGCTAAGAATTGTACTGTACATACATTCAAGGATTCAGAGTGTAAAGCTAAACTATTGCATTAAATCCATTGCATTACTTAACCAAAAATTCTCAAGCTAATGGACTTCATTTAGCAGCACTATTTTTCCATAATTTTTAGCCAGTCGTTTATGTCTCGATAACCTAACTGGTTAAAAACAAATGGCCAATGGAATACTTTAACCTGAGAAACTAGGAAACATTAGAAAGTGTTGTCCGGATGTAAATGGGGAAAATGAGTGGGTAATGTCATGGAGAGAATAATTTCATTGATGGAGTTTGATTCCCCTTTTATCTGATTCAACATTTTTATTGAGTCAAACAAAATAAAAAGAACATGATGTGCAGAATGGTATATGACTCATACGCAATTCATAGCTTTAAATCTCCTGCTGTTTCAAGCAGGCCAGTCACCCACTAACTTTCCCTTTGTGTTTGCACTTTGTGATCTGTTGTCTGCTTGTGTTTTCCCCTTTTAGTTCTTTTTTTCTCTCTTTAAATTGAAGTGCTTGTTCATCTTTCAATCTTCAGTTCTGAAGAAGGACCTGTGGCTAACCTGCTCTTCTCTAGGGGCATGTGATACAGCCACCGTGGGGCTGTGTGCTGCTGGAAATTTCTGTTTTTGTTTCAGATTTCCAGCAATTGCATTTTTTTTCACTTTTTATTGATAGTTTCAAATACTGGCTTACACCATGAAGCACAGTAGAAATGACTAAACGTTTAGATGTAGGTGGGGTATGTTATCAAGTAAATCAGCATCTGTCTTTCATGATGTTTGACAAAGGTGGTCACTTTTGATTAAAATGTAACATGTTACTGATTAATTAATGCACTTGGTAATTGTAAAATTTATAACATATGCTCTCTACAGATAAACCTGAGAAACCTAATTTTGTTCTCCCTGCGTGGTAATGAAAGTATTGGCAGTAAGACTGGTTTTAATATGCGCAAGAACCAAAGGTGACATAAGAAAAAACTTTTTACGCAGCGAGTGGTTAGGATCTGGAATGCACTGCCTGAGAGGGTGGTGGAGGCAGACTCAATCACTGCTTTCAAAAGGGAGTTGGATAAGTACTTGAAAGAAAATAAATTGCAGGGCTATAGAGAGTGGGGAGTAGGACTAGCTCGACGGGCTGAATGCTGGCCTGTGTTGCAACCATTCTATGATTCGATGAAAACTGCCAGTAGAGTATAAGAAAACCAATTTGTCATCTTCCCACATGTAATTAAATCTTTTCCATAATTCCATGTTTGAATGCCTCCAAACAGGTTTCCGCGCCTGCCACAGTACCAAAATGGTTCTTATCAAAGTCACAAGTGACATCCTTTGTGACTGTGACAAAGGTAAACTATCCCTCCTCATCCTTCGTGACTTGTCTGCAGCCTCTATCCTGCTCCAACGCCTCTCCACCGTCGTCCAGCTGGGTGGAACTGTACTTGCCTGGTTCCATTTTTATCTATCTAGTCGTAGCCAGACAATCAACTGCAATGGATTCTCTTCATGCCCCTGTATCGTTACCTCTGGTGTCCCCCAAGGATCTATCCTTGCCCCCTCCTATTTCTCATCTACACGTTGCCCCTTGGCAATATCATTCGACAACACAGCGTCAATTTCCACATGTACGCTGATGACACCCAGCTCTATCTCACTACCACTTCTCTCGACCCCTCCACGGTCTCTAAATTGTCAGATTGCTTGTCCAACATCCAGTTCTGGATGAGCAGAAATTTTCTCCAATTGAATATTGGGAAGATCAAATCCATTGTTTGCGGTCCCCATCACAAACTCTGTTCCCGAGCCACAGACTCCATCCCTCTCCCCAACTTCTGTCTGAAGTTGAACCAGACTGTTCGCAACCTTGACCCTGAAATAAGCTTTCGACCACATATCGACAGCATAACTAAGGCCGCCTATTTCCACCTCCGTAACATTACCCGTCTCTGCCCTTGCCTCAGCTCATCCGCTGCTGAAGCCCTCATCCATGCCTTTGTTACTTCTAGACTTGAGTATTCCAATGCACTCCTGGCTGGCCTCCCACATTCTACCCGACGTAAACCAGAGGTGATCCATGTTATGTATGTAAACCTGTAATTACCATATCTAACCCCTTTTCCCCTGGAGTCCCAAGGGATCCCACAATCCCTTGGGGGCACCTGTATATAAGGAGGCCTCTCAGGCTGGAGAGGCACTCTGAGATCTGCAATAAAGGACTACGGTCACACCTTACTTTGAGCTTGCAGTATCTAGTCTGACTCTTTTTCCAAGACAAAACAACTGGCGATGAGATACAGATGACAAACCCCAATGCAACAATGCAGAGAACTATGAGCATCCTGGAAAAATTTTTGGAGGGAGGTGATTGGGAAACCTTCGTGGAGCGACTTGACCAATACTTCGTGGCCAATGAGTTGGAAGGAGAAGGGAACGCTGCCAAATGAAGGGCGATCCTCCTCACCGTTTGCGGGGCACCAACGTAAGGCCTCATGAAAAACCTGCTTGCTCCAGCAAAACCCACAGACAAGTCATACGATGAGTTGTACACACTGGTCCGGGAGCATCTAAACCCAAAGGAAAGCGTTCTGATGGCGAGGTATCGGTTCAACACGTACAAGAGGTCTGAAGGCCAGGAAGTGGCGAGCTACGTCGCCGAGCTAAGGCACCTTGCAGGACATTGTGAATTTGAAGGACACTTGAAGCATATGCTCAGGGACTTCTTTGTACGTGACATTGGCCATGAAGTAATACTTCACAAACTTTTGACTATAGAGACCCCAACCTTGAGTAAAGCCATAGCGATAGCCCAGGCGCTTATCTCCACCAGTGACAATACCAAACAAATTTCCCAGCACACTAGTGCTGCTGCAAGTACTGTGAACAAAGTAACATTGTTTTCGAATCAAAAAGTACATGGCAAGAGTTACATGCCTGTAGCTACATGTCCGCAGATGACTCAGAGTCCGCCATCAAGGGTGGTGAATACAAGGCAATTAACACCTTGTTGGCGCTGCGGGGATGATCATCGATTCTATTCATGCAGCTTCAAAGGATACGTTTGCAAGGGCTGTGGAGCAATGGGACACTTCCAACGTACGTGCTGACGAGCTGCAAACGCTGATAATCCTGCAAACCACCATGTTGCAGAGGAGGACAGATCCACAGTGGACCATGGTGAACCAGAGCCTCAGACCGAGGAAGCAGAGGTATATGGGGTGCACACATTTACCACAAAGTGTCCCCCGATAATGCTGAAGGTTGAATTAAATGGACTCCCGGTGTCCATGGAACTGGACACGAGCGCATAATGAGTAAAAAGACTTTCGATAAGTTGTGGTACAACAAGGCTTCAAGGCCAGTCCTGACTCCCATTCGTACCAAACTTAGAACATACACAAAAGAACTGATTCCCGTAATTGGCAGTGCTACCGTAAAGGTCTCCTATGAAGGAGCGGTGCACGATTTA
This sequence comes from Pristiophorus japonicus, assembly GCF_044704955.1. Classification (NCBI taxonomy): domain Eukaryota; kingdom Metazoa; phylum Chordata; class Chondrichthyes; family Pristiophoridae; genus Pristiophorus; species Pristiophorus japonicus. The sequence continues at coordinate 174,638,144 of NC_091983.1, read as the reverse complement.
CCACTCTGGGTGGTACCGGGCGATGGTCCCACGCTGTTTGGCAGGAGCTGGCTGGGAAAGACACGCTGGAAACTGGGACGACATCCGAGCGCTTTCGTCCGTCGATGACACCTCATGTGCCCAGGTCCTAAGTGTCATGTTTGTAACCTTCACATAACTGTAACCTTTATGTAATAACACTGTACACTGTATACACCTGAGTAATGCACACCTTAACCACAGGGGGTGAGCTTGTGGGAGACACTCCTTATCTGGTCATCCAGGTATATAAAGGGAGGTCCTACGCAGGGTCAGCACTTCTTGGTCCTGGGAATAAAGGTTCAGGTCACGTAGTGACTTTGTCTGGAGTATATGACTCATGTGATTCTATAGTAAGGTGTAAGGATATTACATTTGGCGACGAGAAACGGGAATCAACGACCCACGAGGATGGCCACCGGTAGCACAGAGGAACGGTACTGTGTTGGTGAGGACTGGGACGATTTCGTTGAGAGGCTCCAGCAGAGCTTTATCATGAAGGACTGGCTGGGAGAGGAAGCGGCTTCCAAGCGAAGGGCGCATCTACTGACCAGCTGCGGACCACAGACGTATGCGCTGATGAAAGACCTGCGCGCACTCGAGAAGCCGGCGGACAAGTCTTTTGAAGAGCTCAGCACTCTGATCGGTGAGCACCTCAAACCAGTGAGCAGTATACACATGGCCCGGCACCGGTTCTACACACACTGGCGTTGGGAGGGACAAAGCATATCAGACTTCGTTGCGGACCTTCAGAGTTTGGCCAGCCTCTGTAAGTTCACAGACGCCAGCAGGGGGGGAGAAGTTAAGGATTTCTTCATTGAGGGCATTGGTCATGCCGGGATTTTCAGGAAGCTTATTGAGACCAAGGACTTAACTTTGGAAAGGGCAACATTGATAGCTCAGACCTTCATGGCAGGGGAAGAGGAGACCAAGATAATTTACGTGCGCAGCTGTGGTTCCAACATTATAAACGAGATTCAGAACCCCGCAGGCAGGCAAGGGCAATTCGACACCACCCAGGCAGCAACAGGCTCTAGGGTGGGCCAGCAACAGAGACAATTTCAGGGGGATCGGCAATTCACGCCATCACAAGGGACCATGCGTCCCGGGATGGGACCATTGACACTCAGCAACAAAGTGCTCAGGAGTAATCAAAGAGACAATCAGAGAGGAATGCCTGTTAACAGTTCCTTTGTTCACAACAATCTCAGCTCATGCTGGAGGTGCAGTGGCAGACATGCTGCGAGAACCTGTAGGTTTCAGCAATTTATCTGCAGAAACTGTAACTTCAGTGGACATCTGGCCCGAATGTGCAGAAAGCCTGTAACGAGGCTAGTTTACGAGGCGGAGGAACCAGACTAGGGGTCTGCAAGGCAGGGTGATGCTTGGGGCAAAGCTATGGATGCTGAAGTCCAGCGGGTTCATGTGGCAGACATCCACAGCTCGTATACCAAAACGCCACCTATGATGATGAAAGTTCTATTAAATGGCATCCCGGTATGCATGGAGCTGGACACAGGAGCCAGCCGGTCACTTATGAGTGCCCAACAATTTGAAAAACTATGGTCACTCAAAGCTAACAGGCCCAAACTGGAATGCATTGACACACAGTTACAGATGTACACCAGAGAGATCATCCCAATACTAGGCAGTGCAAACTTGGTGATCACACACACTGGATCAGAGAACCGGCAGCCACTCTGGATTGTCCCGGGGAATGGTCTCGCGCTCTTGGGGAGGAGCTGGCTAGCCGAGATGAACTGGAAATGGGGGGATGCGCACGCCATTTCATCCGTGGAGCGAAGTTCATGCTCACAGGTCCTGCAGAAATTCGAGCCACTTTTTCAACCAGGTGTCGGGACTTTTAAGGGCACCAAAGTAGTGACACGCATCACCCCGGACGCCAGACCAGTGCACCACAAAGCCAGAGCCGTACCGTATGTGATGCGTGAGAGAATTGAGAGTGAGTTGGACAGGCTGCTAAGAGAGGGCATAATTTCGCCTGTTGAATTCAGTGACTGGGCAAGCCTCATCGTTCCTGTCCTTAAAGCGGATGGCTCGGTCAGGATTTGTGACGACTACAAGGCCACCACCAACCGAGTGACACTACAGGACCAATACCTGCTTCCGAGAGCAGAGGATCTTTTTGCCACGCTGGCAGGTGACAAGCTGTTCACCAAGTTGGACCTCACTTCAGCCTACATGACTCAGGAATTGGCTGAAGAATCCAAGCTTCTGACCACTATCACTACGCACAAGGGGCTATTCGTTTACAACAGGTGTCCATTTGGCATTCGTTCAGTGGCCGCTATCTTCCAGAGGAACATGGAAAGCTTGCTTAAATCCATCTCTGGAACAATCGTATTCCAAAATGACATCCTAATCACGGGTCGAGACACCGAGGAACACCTCCACAACCTGGAGGAGGTGCTACGCCGACTGGACCGGGTAGGCTTGCGACTAAAGAAGTCCAAGTGTGTGTTTTTGGCCCCAGAGGTCGAGTTTTTGGGCAGGAGGGTTGCCGCAGACAGGATCCGGCCTACCGAATCCAAAACTGAGGCGATTCGTCGTGCGCCAAGGCCCGGCAACACATCAGAGTTGCGGTCATTTCTGGGACTATTGAACTGCTTCGGGAACTTTCTGCTGAACTTAAGCGCATTGTTGGAGCTGCTGCACATGCTCCTGCATAAAGGTTGTGAATGGTTTTGGGGGGACTGTCAAGAACGGGCTTTCAATCGGGCATGGAATCTGCTTTATTCGAACAAGCTGTTGACCTTGTACAACCCCTGTAAGAAACTGGTTTTAATGTGTGATGCTTCATCCTATGGGGTTGGGTGCGTGTTGCAGCAGAGTAATGATAAGGGCCAACTCCAACCTGTGGCTTATGCCTCCAGGTCGCTCTCCCAGGCAGAACGGGGATATGGGATAGTTGAAAAGGAAGCACTCGCATGTGTCTACGGGGTGAAAAAGATGCACCAGTACCTTTTCGGCAGAAGGTTTGTGTTAGAAACGGACCACAAACCGTTAACATCCCTGTTGTCAGACAGCAAAGCTGTCAATGCCAAGGCGTCAGCTCGCATACAGCGGTGGGCCCTCACGCTGGCTGTGTATGACTACACCATACGGCACCGGCCAGGCACTGAAAATTGTGCTGACGCGCTTAGCAGGCTCCCACTGGCGACCACCAAGGGGGCGTCGGAGCAAAGTGCGGAGATGGCCATGGCTGTTGAAGCTTTCGGCACCGCAGGCTCCCGCATCACAGCCCGCCGGATCAAAATCTGGACCAACAGAGATGCCCTCCTATCCCTGATAAAGAAATGTGTCCTGACCGGGGATTGGACGCCCGCACACGGAGCATGCCCCAAGGAGCTCAGGCCGTTTCACAGACGGATGGACGAGCTCTCCATCCAAGCCGACTGCCTGCTTTGGGGCAGCCGGGTAGTCATGCCCAGAAAGGAAGGGAAGCATTCATCAGGGAACTCCACAGCGAGCACCCAGGCATTGTGCTAATGAAGGCCATTGCCCGGTCACGTGTATGGTGGCCGGGAATTGACTTAGTCCTGGAACACTGGTTTCGCAGGTGCACGACGTGTGCCCAGCTGGGAAATGCCCCCAGAGAGGCCCCACTCAGCCTGTGGCCATGGCCCACCAGACAATGGTCACGTATTCACGTAGACTACGTGGGCCCGTTCATGGGAAAAATGTTCCTGATTGTTGTCGATGCATACTCGAAATGGATCGAGTGCTTCATATTGAATTCATGCACAACATCCACCACTGTGGAGAGTCTGCGTGCGGTCTTTGCGACCCACGGCTTGCCAGACATCCTGGTTAGCGACAACAGTCCGTGTTTCACGAGCTATGAATTCCAGGAGTTTATTTCGGGTAATGGCGTCAAACACGTCAGGACAGCACCGTTCAAGCCAGCTTCCAATGGCCAGGCGGAATGTGCGGTTCAAATTATAAAACAGGGCATGCTCCGGATTCAAGGACCCTCCCTTCAATGCCGCCTGTCGCACCTCCTGCTGGCCTATAGGTCCCGACCACATTCGCTGACGGGAGTCCCGCCCGCAGAACTACTCATGAAACGCACGCTTAAAACGTGGCTGTCCCTCATTCATCCAGCCATGATCGCAACTCAGTGGGGAAATGCATAGAAATCGATGACCCTGTATTTGTTCTCAATCATGCTTTGGGACCCAAGTGGCTTGAGGGTACTGTAATTGGCAAAGAGGGGAATAGGGTCATAGTGGTCAGCCTTAACAATGGGCAGATATGCCGCAAACATCTGGACCAAGTAAAGAAAAGGCTCAGCATGGACACTGAGGAACCTGAGGAAGATTATGAGATATCACCCACACCACTGCCAGTGAACGAGCAACAAGGACATTCACCAGTATGCACAGTCCCTGCGGTCAGCCCGGACAGGCCGGAATCACCTCAGGTGACAGAGACGCATGCCAAGGCCCAACCACCAGAGCCCCAACTGCGGCGCTCCATGAGAGAGCGTCGACTGCGTGAAAGACTCGATCTTTGACCCAAAGACATTGGGGGGAGGTGATATCATGTTTGTAACCTTCACATAACTGTAACCCTTATGTAACAACACTGTACACGGTATACACCTGAGTAATGCACACCTTGGCCATAGGGGGTGAACTTGTGGGAGGCACTCCTTACCTGGTCATCCAGGTATATAAAGGGATGTACCACGCAGGGTCAGCACTTCTTGGTCCTGGGAATAAAGGTACAGGTCACGTAGTGACTTTGTCTGCAGTACATGCCTCGTGTGATTCTATAGTAAGGTGTAAGGACACGACACTAAGCAAGTTCCGATCGCTGTTCGAACCAGGCATCGCGAAGTTCCAAGGAGCAAAAGTGCAGATCCATTTGATTCTGGGGGCGCGACCCATCCATCACAAGGCGAGAGCGATACCTTACATGATGATCGAGCTGGACAGGCTGCAACAAGAGGGCATCATTTCGCCGATCGAATTCAATGAGTGGGTCAGTCCGATTGTTCCAGTCCTCAAGGGAGATGGCACTGTCAAAATCTGTGGTGATTACAAAGTAACTATTAATCGTTTCTCACTGCATGATCAATACCCGCTACCAAAGGCAGACGATCTATTTGCGATGCTGGCGGGAGGGAAAACGTTCACGAAGCTGGACTTGACCTCGGCCTACATGACGCAGGAGCTGGAGGAATCTTTGAAAGGACTCACCTGCATCAACACGCACAAAGGTCTTTTCGTTTATAACAGATGCCTGTTTGGGATTCGATCAGCCGCTGCGATATTCCAGAGAAACATAGAAAGCTTGCTGAAGTCGGTCCTGCACACCGTGGTCTTCCAGGACGACATCTTGGTTACAGGTCGAGACACCGTCGAGCACCTGCTGAACCTGGAGGAGGTTCTTAGTCGGCTTAATCGTGTGGAGCTCAGGCTAAAATGCTCGAAGTGCATTTTCCTGGTGCATGAAGTGGAGTTCCTGGGGAGAAGGATCGCGGCGGATGGCATCAGATCCACCGATTCGAAGACGGAGGCAATCAAAAATGCACCAAGACCACAGAACGTTGCGGTCGTTTCTAGGACTCCTGAAATATTTTGGTAACTTCTTATCAGGTCTTCGCACATTGTTAGAACCCCTGCATTCTTTACTGCATAAAAGAGATGAATAGGTATGGGGTAAAAGCCAAGAAAATGCCTTTGGGAAAGCTAGGAAGCTGTTATGTTCAAACAAATTGTTTGTGTTGTATGATCCATGTAAACGTTTGGTATTAGCATGTGATGCGTCGTCGTATGGGATCGGGTATGTATTGCAACAAGCTAATGAATTTGGGAAATTGCAACCGGTTCCTTATGCATTCAGAAGTCTGTCTAAGCCGAGAGGGCCTACAGTATGATCAAAAAAGAAGCGTTAGAGTGTGTTTACGGGGTAAAGAAAATGCATCAATATCTGTTCGGGCTCAAATTTGAATTCGAAACTGACCATAAGCTGCTTATATCCCTTTTTTCTGAAAATAAAGGGATAAATACCAATGCATTGGCCCGCCTCTAGAGATGGGCGCTCACGTTGTCCGCATACAACTATGCCATCCGCCACAGGCCAGGCACAGAAAACTGTGCCAATGCTCTCAGTAGGCTGCCATTGCCTACCACAGGGGTGGAGATGGCACAACCTGCAGATTTAGTTATGGTAATGGTAGCATTCGAGAGTGAGCAATCACCTATTACCGCCCGACAGATTAGAACCTGGACGAGCCAGGAACCCTTACTGTCCTTAATAAAAAACTGTGTGCTTCACGGGAGTTGGTCGAGTGTCCTGTGAGAGATGCAGGAAGAAATAAAGCCGTACCAGCAGCGCAAAGATGAAATGTCTATACAGGCAGACTGCCTCCTATGGGTACTTGTGCCAAAAAAGGGCAGGGACACTTTCATTAGTGATCTCCACAGTACCCACCCAGGCATTGTAATGATGAAAGCGATAGCCAAATCCCACGTGTGGTGGCCCGAGTATCGATGCAGACTTAGAGTCCTGTATGCACAAATGTAATACATGTTCCCAATTAAGCAATGCACCCAGGGAGGGGCCACTAAGTTTATGGTCTTGGCCCTCCAAACCGTGGTCTAGGGTTCATGTCGACTATGCAGGCCCATTCTTGGGAAAAATGTTTTTAGTGGTTGTAGATGCGTACTCCAAGTGGATTGAATGTGTGATAATGTCGCCAAGCACGTCCGCTGCCACCATTGAAAGCCTACGGGCCATGTTTGCCACGCACGGCCCGCTTGATGTCCTTGTAAGTGACAATGGCCGTGCTTTACCAGTGCTGAATTCAAGGAATTCATGGCCCGCAATGGGGTCAAACATGTCACGTCTGCCCCATTTGAGCCAGCATCCAACAGTCAGGCAGAATGAGCAGTTCAAACAATCAAGCAGAGCTTGAAAAGGGTAACTGAAAGTATTGTGTTCCTAACATAGATGAGACTGCACACAAGGAGGCTAAAGTAACAGTGACCTCAGTCTTTAAAAAGACACTCCAGAGTGAGGAACAGGCCTTAGGGGCCGACTTATATACAGTGCTCCCAAGGGATGCTGGGATTCCTTGGGACTTCAGGGGAAGCGCTCCCTGGTGGCGGAACATGGGAGTGCATGCTTTACAGATACACAACATCACTCCCCACCAAAGTCAAAGTGAAAACTATTTACAAGGTGAGGCGGTCGGGAGCCTTTCTTTCCCTGGTAGACCGCCGCGGTACAAATGCCTGTTCTGGTGTGTTGGCTGTGCCCTCGCTGGGCTGGCGTGTTGTTGGCCTTGCAGGGCTGCTGGGTGAGCCTGGCCTTGCTGGGCTGTTGGGCGTGATGGGTTCGATTTCCTGGACCGGCGTGGTGTCGTTGATCCTTTGGGTGTGTGTTGTGGGCTCGAAAAAGGTGGTGTCTGCTGTGGGTTATTCAGGGCAGTCTGTGAACCGCAGCCTCGTTTGGTCCAGGTGCTTTCTGCAAATTTGTCCATTGTCTAGTTTGACTACAAACACCCTACTCCCTTCTTCAGCTATCACTGTGCCTGCGATCCACTTGGGACCATGTCCATACTTTAGCACATACACAGGGTCATTCAGATCAATTTCCCATGACACAGTGGCGCGACCATTGTTTACATTTTGTTGCTGCCGCCTGCTCTCTACCTGATCATGCAGGTTGGGGTGAGCCAGCGAGAGTCTGGTTTTAAGTGTCCTTTTCATGAGTAGCTCAGCCAGGGGCACCCCTGTGAGCAAGTGGGGTCTCGTGCGGTAGCTGAGCAGTACTCGGGACAGGCGGGTTTGGAGTGAGCCTTCTGTGACTCGTTTAAGGCTCTGCTCGATTGTTTGTACTGCCTGCTCTGCCTGCCCATTGGAGGCTGGTTTAAACGGGGCCAAGTTGACATGTTTGATCCCAATGCGGGTCATGAATTCTTTTAATTCGGCACTGGTGAAACATGGCCCGTTGTCACTGATCAGTATGTCAGGCAGGCCGTGAGTGGCAAACATGGCCCTCAGGCTTTCAATGGTGGCGGTGGCAGTGCTTGCTGATATTATTTCACGTTCAATACATTTCGAAAAAGCATCCACCACCACCAGGAACATTTTACCGAGAAACGGGACCGCATAGTCGACATGGATCCTCGACCATGGTCTGGAGGGCCAGGACCACAAACTTAGTGGTGCCTCTCTGGGCGCGTTGCTCAACTGAGCACACACACTGTATTGCCGTACACAGGACTCTAAGTCACAGACGATACCGGGCCACCACACGTGGGATCTGGCTATCGCTTTCATCATTACTATACCTGGGTGTGTGCTGTGGAGATCCAAGATGAACGTCTCCCTGTCCTTTTTGGGTAGCACTACGCGGTTACTCCACAACAGGCAGTCTGCCTGAATGGATAGCTCATCCTTTCGCCGCTGGAACGGCTTGATTAGCTCTTGCATTTCAACGGGGATGCTGGCCCAGCTCCCATGCAGTACACAGTTTTTTACTAGGGACAGCAGAGGATCTTGGCTGGTCCAAGTCCGAATCTGGCGGGCCGTGACTGGTGATTTTACATTTTCCAACGCTTCCATGACCATCAACAAGTCTGCGGGCTGCGCCACCATCAACAAGTTTGCAGGCTGCGACATTTCCACCCTCGTGGTGGGCAATGGTAGCCGACTGAGAGCATCCGCACAGTTCCCGGTGCCTTGTCTGTGGCAGATGGAATAGTTATACGCTGATAGCGCGAGTGCCCACCTTTGTATGCGGGCTGATGAATTAGTATTTATCCCCTTGTTTTCAGCGAACAGGGATGTGAGGGGCTTGTGATCGGTTTCCAGCTCAAATTTCAGGCCAAACAGGTACTGATGCATTTTCTTTACCCCGAACACACACGCTAATGCCTCTTTCTCAATCATGCTGTAGGCCCTCTCGGCCTTAGACATGCTCCTGGAAGCATAGGCGACAGGTTGCAACTTCCCCACAACGTTAGCTTGTTGTAATACACACCCGACTCCATACGACGACGCATCACATGTTAGCACAAGTCTTTGACATAGGTTTTACAATACAAGCAGCTTGTTGGAGCAGAAAATGTTTCTGGCTTTCTCAAAAGCAATTACTTGTTTTTTTTCCCCATTCCCAGTTCTCACCTTTACGTAATAACACATGTAAGGGCTCTAAGAGGGTGCTTAACCCCAGGTAGGAAGTTACCAAAATAGTTGAGGAATCCCAGGAATGACCGCAGCTCCGTATGTCATCCTGAAAAACCACCGTGCATGGTACCGACTTGAGTAGGCTCGCCATGTTTCTCTGCAGCTGACCGAATTCCAAATGGGCATCTGTTGTAGATGAACAGTCCCTTGTGCGTGTTGATGCAGGTGAGGTCCTTCGAAGACTCCTCCAGCTCCTGCATCATGTAGGCCAAAGTCAGGTCAAGCTTGGTGAACGTCTTGCCTCCTGCCAGCGTCGCAAATAGGTCGTCTGCCTTAGATAGCGGATATTGGTCCTGTAGCGAGAAACGATTAATAGTTACTTTATAATCGCCGCAAATCCTGACCGTGCCATCACTTTTGAGCACTGGAACAATCGGGCTGGCCCACTCGATGAATTCCACTGGAGAGATGATGCCCTCGCATTGTAGCCTGTCCAGCTCGATTTCCACTCTCTCCCTCATCATGTGAGGTACCGCTCGCGCCTTGTGGTGAATGGGTCGTGCCTCTGGGACCAAGTGGATCCGCACCTTCGCCCCGGAAAAGTTTCCAAAGACTGGCTCAAAAAGGGAAGGAAATTTGTTAAGAACCTGGGTACATGAGGCCTCATCGACATGTGATAGCGCTCGGATGTCATCCCAGTTCCAGCGGATTTTGCCCAGCCAGCTCCTTCCGAGCAGTGTGGGGCCATCGCCCGGGACAATCCAGAGTGGCAGTTCGTGCACCATGCCCTCGTAGGTGACCTTGACCATGGCGCTGCCCAGGACAGCGATAAGCTCTTTGATGTACATTCTCAGTTTCATGTGGATGGGGCCTGGGCTGGTCTGAGTGCCTTGTTGCAGCACAGTCTTTCAAATATCTTTTTGCTCATTATAGATTGACTAGCGCCAGTGTCCAGTTCCATGGCTACGGGTAAGCCATTCAATTTTACGTTTAACATTATAGGTAGACATTTCGTCGAAAATGCGAAAAGGCTGAATGGAAGCACCTCGTGTACTTCAGTATCTGCCTCCTCTCTCTGAGGCTCGAAATTGCTTTGATCCACCATGGACCGATCTTCCTCTGCCACATGGCGGTTAGCCAGCTCTTGCAAACAAACCTTTGAAGCGTCATGAATAGGCTGAATGGAAGCCTCCACAACGCCAGCAAGATATGAATTGCCTTGCATTCATCCTTTGTTGCGGACTCTGAGTCATCTGGGCCACCTGAGGCCTGCTGGCAGTTGCAGACTCGTGGGTTCTGCCATGTACATTTCTGCTCGCATACACAGTTCCAGTTAAGTTATGAACATTGCGAGCACTTGTGTGCTGAGAGATTTGTTTGGTGTTATCACTGGTGGACATAAACGCCTGTGCTATCGCAATGGCCTCACTGAGGTGTCTCTATGGTCAAAAGTTTTCGTAGGATTGTCTCGTAGCCAATGTCCAGTACAAAAAAGTCTTTGAGCATTTGCTCCAGGTAGCCATCAAACTCACATTGTCCTGCAAGTTGCCTTAGCTCGGCGACGTAGCTCGCCACTTCCTGACCTTCAGATCGCTGGCACATGTAGAACCGATACCTCGCCATCAGCAAGCTCTCCCTCGGGTTAAGATGCTCCCGAACCAGTGTACACAGCTTCTCATACGACTTATCTGTGGGTTTGACCGGAGGCAGAAGATTCTTCATGAGGCTGTAGGTCGGTGCCCCGCAGACTGTGAGGAGGACCGCTCTCCTTTTTGCAGCGCTTCCTTCTCCGTCCAGCTCGGTGGCTACAAAGTACTAGTCTAGCCGTTCGACATAGGCTTCCCAGTCCTCACCCTCCGAGAACTTCTCCAGGATGCCCACAGTTTGCTGCATCTTTGTGTTGGATTCATATACTCGTCACCAGTTATTGTGTTCCTAACACAAATGAGACTGCACACAGGGAGGTTAAAGTAACAGTGACCTCAGTCTTTAATAAGACATTCCAGAGTAAGGAACAGGCCTTAGAGGTCGGCTTATATACAGTGCTCCCAAGGGATGCTGGGATCCCTTGGGACTTCAGGGGATGCTCTCCCTGGTGGCAGAACATGAGAGTGCATGCTTTAAAGATACACAACAGAAGGCTCACTACAGACTCGCTTATCCCGAGTCCTGCTTAGTTACCACACAAGACCCCACTCGTTCACCGGGGTCCCTCCTGCTGAACTGCTCATGAAAAGCGCATTTAAGAGAAGGCTCTCGTTAGTCCACCCTGACCTACATGAACAGGGCGGCTTCAACAGAATACATATCATGATCGCGCAAATGTGTCACGTGAATTTGAAGTAAATGATCCTGTATTTGTTGAACTATGGACAAGGTCTCAAGTGGGTTGCAGGCACTGCTTTGGCCAAAGAGGGGAGTAGGGTGTTTGTGGTCAAACTCGCAAATGGACTCGCCTGCAGAAAACACTTGGACCAAACCAAACTGAGATTTACGGACTATCCAGAACAACCCACAATAGACTGTATCTTTTTTGACCCTCCAACACACACACAGCGGTTGACCACGAAGCAGAACCCATCACCCATAGCAGCTCAGCAAGAACATAAGAACATAAGAATTAGGAACAGGAGTAGGCCATCTAGCCCCTCGAGCCTGCTCCGCCATTTAACAAGATCATGGCTGATCTGGCCGTGGACTCAGCTCCACTTACCCGCCCGCTTCCCATAACCCTTAATTCCCTTATTGGTTAAAAATCTATCTTTCTGTGATTTGAATACATTCAATGAGCTAGCCTCAACTGCTTCCCTGGGCAGAGAATTCCACAGATTCACAACCCTCTGGGAGAAGAAATTCCTTCTCAACTCGCTTTTAAATTGGCTCCCCCGTATTTTGAGGCTGTGCCCCCTAGTTCTAGTCTCCCCGACCAGTGCAAACAACCTCTCTGCCTCTATCTTGTCTATCCCTTTCATTATTTTAAATGTTTCTATAAGATCACCCCTCATCCTTCTGAACTCCAACGAGTATAGACCCAGTCTACTCAATCTATCATCATAAGGTAAGCCCCTCATCTCCGGAATCAGCCTAGTGAATCGTCTCTGTACCCCCTCCAAGGCTAGTATATTCTTCCTTAAGTGAGGTGACTAAAACTGCACGCAGTACTCCAGGTGTGGCCTCACCAATATCCTGTACATTTGCAGCAGGACCTCCTTGTTTTTGTACTCCATCCCTCTCGCAATGAAGGCCAACATTCTATTCACCTTCCTGATTACCTGCTGCACTTGCAAACTAACTTTTTGGGATTCATGCACAAGGACCCCCAGGTCCCTCTGCACCGCAGCATGTTGTAATTTCTCCCCATTCAAATAATATTCCCTTTTACTGTTTTTTTCCCAAGGTGGATGACCTCACATTTTCCGACATTGTATTCCATCTGCCAAACCTTAGCCCATTCGCTTAACCTATCTAAATCTCTTTGCAGCCTCTCTGTGTCCTCTACACAACCCGCTTTCCCACTAATCTTTGTGTCATCTGCAAATTTTGTTACACTACACTCCGTCCCCTCTTCCAGGTCATCTATGTATATTGTAAACAGTTGTGGTCCCAGCACCGATCCCTGTGGCACACCACTAAGCACCGATTTCCAACCCGAAAAGAACCCATTTATCCCGACTCTCTGCTTTCTGTTCGCCAGCCAATTCTCTATCCATGCTAATACATTTCCTCTGACTCCGCGTACCTTTATCTTCTGCAGTAACCTTTTGTGTGGCACCTTATCGAATGCCTTTTGAAAATCTAAACACACCACATCCATCCGGACACCCCTATCCACCATGCTCGTTATATCCTCAAAGAATTCCAGTAAATCAGTCAAACATGATTTCCCCTTCATGAATCCATGTTGCGTCTGCTTGATTGCACTATTCCTATCCAGATGTCCCGCTATTTCTTCCTTAATGATAGCTTCAAGCATTTTCCCCACTATCGATGTTAAACTAACCGGCCTATAGTTACGTGCCTTTTGTCTGCCCCCTTTTTTAAACATTACATTAGCTGCTTTCCGATCCGCTGGTACCTCCCCAGAGTCCAGCGAATTTTGGTAGATTATAACAAATGCATCTGCTATAACTTCCACCCTGGGATACCCTGGGATGCATTTCATCAGGACCAGGGGACTTGCCTACCTTGAGTCCCATTAGCCTGTCCAGCACTACCCCCCTGATAGTAATTATCTCAAGGTCCTCCCTTCCCACATTCCCGTGACCAGCAATTTTTGGCATGGTTTTTGTGTCTTTCACTGTGAAGACTGAAGCAAAATAATTGTTCAAGGTCTCAGCCATTTCCACATTTCCCATTATTAAATCCCCCTTCTCATCTTCTAAAGGACCAACATTTACTTTAGTCACTCTTTTCCGTTTTATATATCGGTAAAAGCTTTTACTATCTTATGTTTTGCGCAATTTTACTTTCGTAATCTATCTTTCCTTTCTTTATCGCTTTCTTAGTCATTCTTTGCTGTCGTTTAAAATTTTCCCAATCTTCTAGTTTCCCACTAACCTTGGCCACCTTTTTAATTTGATACTCTCCTTTATTTCCTTGGTTATCCACGGTTGGTTATCCCTTCTCTTACCGCCCTTCCTTTTCACTGGAATATATTTTTGTTGAGCACTATGAAAGAGCTCCTTAAAAGTCCTCCACTGTTCCTCAATTGTGCCACCGTTTAGTCTGTGTTCCCAGTCTACTTTAGCCAACTCTGCCCTCATCCCACTGTAGTCCCCTTTGTTTAAGCATAGTACGCTCGTTTGAGATACTATTTCCTCACCCTCAATCTGTATTACAACTTCAACCATACTGTGATCACTCATTCTGAGAGGATCTTTTACTAGGAGATTGATTATTATTCTTGTCTCATTACACAGGACCAGATCTAAGATAGCTTGCTCCCTTGTAGGTTCTGTAACATACTGTTCTAAGAAACAATCCCATATGCATTCTATGAATTCCTCCTCCAGGCTACCCCGTGCGATTTGAGTTGACCAATCGATATGTAGGTTAAAATCCCCCATGATTACTGCCATTCCTTTTTCACATGCCTCCATTATTCCCTTGATTATTGCCCGCCCCACCGTGAAGTTATTATTTGGGGGCCTATAAACTACGCCCACCATTGACTTTTTCCCCTTACTATCTCTAATCTCCACCCACAATGATTCAACATTTTGTTCATTAGAGCCAATATCGTCTCTCACAACTGCCCTGATATCATCCTTTATTAACAGAGCTACCCCACCTCCTTTCCCTTTTTGTCTATCTTTCCGAATTGTCAGATACCCCTGTATGTTTAATTCCCAGTCTTGGCCACCCTGCAACCACGTTTCTGTAATGGCCACCAAATCATACCCATTTGTAATGATTTGTGCCGTCAACTCATTTACTTTATTTCGAATGCTGCGTGCGTTTAGGTAGAGTGTTTTAATACTAGTTTTTAAACCATGATTTTTAGTTTTGACCCCTCCTGCAGCCCCTTTATATTCATACGTATTGTCCCTTCCTATCTCCTTGTGGTTTACACTTACCCCAGTGTTACTCTGCTCTGTTGCCTCCTGCCTTTTGCATTCTTTCTTGGGGTCCTGTTCATCTGAGCTCTCACCCATTCTAACTAGCTCAGAGCCCTCTCCTGGGTTCCGAATACTCCTCGCATTGAGGCACCAAGCTTTCAGGCTTGCCTTTTTATTACACTTTGACCCTTTAGAATTTTGCTGTTCAGTGGCCCTTTTTGTTTTTTGCCTTGGGTTTCTCTGCCCTCCACTTTTACTCATCTCCTTTCTGTGTTTTGCTTCTGTCTCCATTTTGTTTCCCTCTGTCTCCCTGCATTGGTTCCCATCCCCCTGCCATATTAGTTTAACTCCTCCCCAACAGCACTAACAAACACTTCCCCTCGGACATCGGTTCCGGTCCTGCCCAGGTGCAGACCATCCAGTTTGTACTGGTCCCACCTCCCCCAGAACCGGTTCCAATGCCCCAGGAATTTGAATCCCTCCCTGCTGCACCACTGCTCAAGCCACGTAGTCATCTGAGCTATCCTGCGATTCCTACTCTGACTAGCACGTGGCACTGGTAGCAATCCAGAGATTACTGCTTTTGAGGTCCTATGTTTTAACTTAGCTTCTAGCTCCTTAAATTCGTCTCGTAGGACCTCATCTCTTTTTTTTACCTATATCGTTGGTACCAATGTGCACCACGACAACTGGCTGTTCACCCTCCCTTTTCAGAATGTCCTGCACCTGCTCCGAGACATCCTTGACCCTTGCACCAGGGAGGCAACATACCATCCTGGAGTCTCAGTTGCGGTCGCAGAAACGCCTATCTATTCCCCTTACAATTGAATCCCCTATCACTATTGCTCTCCCGGTCTTTTTCCTGCCCTCCTGTGCAGCAGAGCCAGCCACGGTGCCATGAGCTTGGCTGCTGCTGCCCTCCCATGATGAGTCATCCCCCTCAACAGTACTCAAAGCGGTGTGTCTGTTTTGCAGGGGGATGACCGCAGGGGACCCCTGCACTACCTTTCTTGCACTGCTCTTCCTGCTGGTCTTCCATTCCCTTTCTGGCTGTGGACCCTTTACCTGCAGTAAGACCAACTCGCTGCACGTGCTACTCACGTCATTCTCAGCATCGTGGATGCTCCAGAGTGAATCCACCCTCAGCTCCAATTCCCAATGCGGACAGTCAGGAGCTGGAGGTGGATACACTTCCCGCACACGTAGTCGTCAGGGACACCGGAAGTGTCTCTGAGTTCCCACATGGTACAGGAGGAGCATATCACGTGTCCGAGCTCTCCTGCCATGACTTAACCCTTAGATACACTTAAATTGGCAACAATGCTACAAGTTACTCACATATAGAAGAGAAAAAAGAAAAACTACTCACCAATCACCAGCCAATCACTTACCCCCTTGGCTGTGACGTCATCTTTCTATTTCTTTCTCCTTCTTTGTTGCCTTCCCCCTGTAGCTGCACAAGCCACACCTCTCTGATCCCCGGAACTCCCGCCTCTCACCAAACTCGCGCTGCTCCTGGTCTCACTGGCCTTTTGTAGGTCTCTCCGATCCCCGGAACTCCCGTCTCTCGCCGAACTCGTGCTGCTCCTGGTCTCACTGGCCTTTTGTAGGCCTCTCCGATCCCCGGAACTCCCGCCTCTCGCTGAACTCGCGCTGCTCCTGGTTTCACTGGCCTTTTGTAGGCCTCTCCGATTCCCGGAACTCCCGCCTCTCGTCGAACTCGCGCTGCTCCTGGTCTCACTGGCCTTTTGTAGGCCTCTCCGATCCCTGGAACTCCCGCCTCTCGCCGAACTCGCGCAAGGCTCACCACCCCCAGCAGTCCAGCAAGGCCAGCTGCGCAGCAGCCTAGCGAAGGCCCAACAAATGACTCACCAACACCAGCATTTGCACCGAGATGATCAGCCAGGGAAAGGAAGGCCCCAGATCGACTCACATTGTAAATAGTTACACTAGTGACTTTGTGGGGGAGTGTTATTATGTATGCAAACCTGTAATTACCATGTCTAACCGTAGAGGACTTATCCCCTGCGATCCCACAATCCCTTGGGAGTACCTGTATATAAGGAGGCCTCTCAGGCTGGAGAGGCACTCTGAGATTTGCAATAAAGGACTACAGTCACATTTACTTTGAACTTGCAGTATCTAGTCTGACTCTTTATCCAAGATATAACAATCCAAAACTCGGGTGCCCGTGTCCTAACTCGCACCAAGTCCCGCTCACCCATCACCCCTGTGCTCGCTGACCTACATTTGTTCCCGGTTAAGTAATGCCTCGATTTCAAAATTCTCATCCTTGTTTTCAATTCCCTCCATGTTCTCGCCCCATCCTATCTCTGTTATCTCTTCCAGCCCCACAAACCCCCGAGATGTCTGCGCTCTTCTAATTCTGCTATCTTGAGCATCCCTGATTATAATCGCTCAACCATTGGTGGCCCTGCCTTCTGCTGCCGAGGCCCTAAGCTCTGGAATTCTCCTCTCTACCTCTCTTTCCTCCTTCAAGATGCTCCTTAACACTTACCTCTTTGACCAAGCTTTTGGTCACCTGCCCTAATTTCTCATTATGTGTCTCGGTGTAAAATTTTTCATCTCATAATACTCCTGTGAAGGGCCTTGGGATGTTAAAGGTGCTATATAAATACAAATTATTGTTATTGGGTTTCATCTCCTTCAACAGACAATTTTGTCTCTAAGGATGCTGATTTTTTTGTGAGAATGGGCCACAAAAAAGCTAAAGCCAGAAATGTTATTTCTGCTTCCTCCTGCGTGGTTGTACATGATTTCTTCTCCCACTTTAACTCACATTCATTGAGTTCAGAGAGTGGGGGATGACCTGTTCCCAGATAACTACAGATACTATGATTGAACCCATCACCAGGAAACGTACAAGAGTGGTAAGTTTTGCCTCACCATCTGACTTTTCTTCTCTTCATCTGGAAAAATGCCTTGCCCCTCCCAGTGGGCTCTGTTGAGATTCGAGACATGGCCAGTAGAAATTTCTCATTGCTAGCCTCGTTTTACAGACAGGAAACAGAGGCAAAAATGACCAATTTCACCCTGGGTTCCAAGATCGCTTGAAAAACATCTTACGTTATATTAGCCTTGGACGTTTGTCAGGCGTCTGGTGCGGCCGCCTAAAATGGGCGATAAGCCCCTTGCCATGCTGATGAGGGACCAACCCCTGTTTTTGCACCCTTCAGGGATATTGAACAGCTCCAAGTAGAGCAGGAGCCAGGCCTGCTCCGGTGTAGCCATGGATGTGGTCTAGAAACCGACCGCCACTAAGAAAGTAAGTAAAAATTGTATTTTTTTTAATGTGGAGGCAGTAGGAGCCGTTGTGCTCCTCTCAGCTCCACAGCTTTCCTGTCAATTGTTGCCCTCCCACTGTCCTTCTCACTGGCCCCCCTCCCCAACCCCCGTCATCCGGGACTTACCACGTTTTTTTATTACTGCCAATATGATGATATAATTTGTGTCCTAGGTTTACATTGGGCTGAAAGTGCTACCAACAACCACATTTGAATACTGTGAAATTAATTTTCCAAAATCATTTTATAATTTGCAAATCAAATCAGAGATTGAATTTATTTAGATTTCACTGTTGATGTTTCACACTGAACCTGGCATGCAGACGAAAAGTTATAATATTATATTACAGCTTTATCAGGCACTAGCAGCCTTCAGAAAGGAGATCACATTTCCATTTATGGGATCATTACAAATGTTAGCTGATGGACATCAGTGATAAACAACTACTTGCAGTGAGCAATGATGCACGTACCATAGTGCATTGTCGGTCAGACACAGTAGCTTATCTTTATCCAGAACTTGCTCTGCCTTTTAGGAAATAAATATGCTCAATGCTTCCAATTAGAAGCCAAAGCAAACATATTGGTCTTGGACTTTGTCCCTGGTGAAATGACAAACAAAGGAGAGAGCTGTGTCGTATACACACCATCAGGTATTGTAGCTCACAGAGGCTTCTGTGAATCACAAGAACTCTAGAACTATTTTTAACAATATAACTTTCCCCTATACATTCCCCTTTCCTCCTTCAGTGCCCCTTCAACATCACACATCATCCTCCTTTTGTAGGCAGAGTAAAACAATCTGAGCCAGGCTTCTCTCTGATTACCATGATTTTATTTTAGCAGGTTGAGTGATTTAAGGTAAAGAAAGTAGGCAATATCACTCAATGTTGTCTTCTCCTGACCCACCTCCCCTTGAGGGAAAACCTCAGTTTTTTAGGTCCAGATGAAAACCGATGACGTTTACTCAACTAGCTGGATTCAATTAGCAGGTATTCCTGAGTTCTATGGCCTTCTGATGGGAAGCTATGCATTGCTGCAATTGTTTACTTCAGATTTCCATGCTCAGCAATTTCTTTTGCCTTTCACCTGAATCATTAATCTGTGCATAAAGGAGTTGAGAGGCACATGAGGGCAGTCCTATGGCCATGCTGCTCTCTGTTTGGATTGAGAGAAGTGCAATTCTCCTCAGAGGCTGAACTTACATCTTCTTCTTTGCTTTTTCACTATGGGCGAGGATGCATATGTGAGGATTTTTACATGGATGGAGTTGTTCATACCTCTGGGATGATGGCATATCAGCATTGCTCAGAGTGCAAACATACTGGCATCAATGTATAACTGCAGGTCGATGACCTTTGATCAGAACTAATGAAGGGTCAATGACCTGAAACGAGGCCCAGCAGGTAAGTTTATCTGCTCTTCCGGGCCTCACAAGAAAACCTTGGGCCTCCTTTGATTGTGGCCAGACCACTCCCCCCACCCCTGATTGCAGCCCCGTTCACAACACCCCACCTCCAAATCGCGGCCCCTAACCCCAATAACTGCTGGGCATCATCCCTATATTGCCATGGACTCCATATCCCCAGCCTTGTTGGGTTCTTCAACTGATTATGGCCTCCTTTACACCCTCCCCGGAAATATCGGGCCCAAAGACTCTGTTCCTTTTCCAATTGGCGTGGGAAAGCAGTGCGTCTGGAGGATGGACTAATGGCGGGTGTGGTTAGAGGCCTCCAGGAATATATCCAACCAGAACTGGCAACTCTACTGACACAGGGGAGGGCCTATGAAAGGCCCAGCCCATTTCAATGGCCGCGCCTCATTAACATAGATGCAGTGAGGTGTCCACCTGGAGCGATCAGCCATGATATTAAATGGCGGAGTAGGCTCGAGGGGCCAGGTGGCCTACTCCTGCTCCTATTTCTTATGTTCTTTTGTTCTTATGATCGGCTAGAGGCGGCTCGCTAGGGCTTGACCAGTGAAAATCAGCTCTTGGGTAAGTTTCTGGGGGATGTTTGAGTGGGTTTCGCCTAACATGCAAGGGAAGGAGTCCAGCCTGGCAGATTTTTAAAATTAATTCCTGGGATGTGGGCATCACTGGCAAGGTCAGCATTTATTGCCCATCCCTAATTGCCCGTGAGAAGATGGTGGTGAGCCGCATTCTTGAACCTCTGCAGTCCTTGTGGTTAAGGTATTCCCACAGTGCTTTTAGGGAGGGAGTTTCAGGATTTTGACCCAGCGACAATGAAGGAACGGCGATATATTTCCAAGTCAGGATGGTGTGTAACTTGGAGGGGAAGTTGCAGTTGATGGTATTCCCTTGTGCCTGTTGTCCTTCTCCTTCTAGGTGGTAAAGGTCGCGGATTTGGGAGATGCTGCCGAAGAAGCCTTGGTGAGTTGTTACAGTGCATCTTGTAGATGGTACACACACTACTTTATCAATGACCTTCCCTCCATCATAAGATCAGAACTGGGGATGTTTGCTGATGATTGCACAGTGTGCCATTCGCAACTCCTCAGATAATGAAGCATACAAGAGCTGGACGACATCCAGGCTTGGGCTAATAAATGGCAAGTAACATTCACGCCACACAAGTGCCAGGCAGTGACCACCTCCAACAAGCAAGAGGCTAACCACTGCCCCCTGACATTCAATGGTATTACCATCACTGAATCCCCCACTATCAACATCCTGGGGGTCACCATTGACCAGAAACTTAACTGGACTAGCCACATAAATACTGTAGCAACAAGAGCAGGTCAGAGGATGGGTTTACTGCACCGGTGATGGAGGGAGTGAATGTTTAAGGTGGTGCATGGGTTGCCAATCAAGCTGGCTGCTTTGTCCTGGATAGTATCAAGCTTCTTGAGTGTTGTTGGAGCTGCACTCATCCAGGCAAGTGGAGAGTATTCCATCACACTCCTGACTTGTGACTTGTAGATGGTGGAAAGGCTTTGGGGAGTCGGGAGGTGAGACACTTGCCGCAGTAAACCCATTGGAGATGATCATTGCCTGACATTTGTGTGGAGTGAACGTTACTTGCCACTTATCAGCCCAAGCCTGGTTGTCGTCCAAGTCTTGCTGCTTGTGGGCATGGATGCTTCATTATCTGAGGAGTTGCGAATGGCACATTGTGCAATCATCAGCAAACATCCCCAGTTCTGACCTTATGATGGAGGGAAGGTCATTGATGAAGTAGTTGAAGATGATCAGGTCCAGGACACTACGCTGAGGAACTCCTGCAGTAATGTCCTGGGGCTGGCATGATTGACCTCCAACAACCACAACCATCTTCCTTTGTGCTAGGTATGACTCCAGCTAGTCAAGAGTTTCCCCCCTGATTCCCATTGACTTCAATTTTACTAGGGCTCCTTGATGCTACACTTGGTCAAATGCTGCCTTGATGTCAAGTGCAGTCACACTCACCTCATCTCTGGAATTCAGCTCTTTTGTCCATGTTTGGATCAAGGCTGTAATGAGGTCTGCAGCCTAGTGGTCCTGGCGAAACCCAAACTGAACATCGCGAAGCAGGTTATTGGTGAGTAAGTGTCGCTTGACAACACTGTCGACGACATCTTCCATCACTTTGCTGATGATTGAGAGTAGACTGGTGGGGCGGTAATTGGCTGGATTTGATTTGTCCAGCTTTTATTAACAGGACATACCTGGGCAGTTTTCCACATTGTTGGATAGATGCCAGCGTTGTAGCTGTACTGGAACAGCGTGGCTAGAGGCGTGGCTAATTCTGGAGTACATGTCTTCAGCACGACAGCTGGGATGTTGTCAGGGCCTACAACCTTTATTGTCGCCAGTGCACTCAGCCATTTCTTGATATCACATGGAGTGAATCGAATTAGCTGAAGACTGGCTTCTGTGAGGGTGGGGGCCTCAGGAGGAGGCCAATATGGATCATCCACTCAGCACTTCTGGCTGAAGATGGTTTCAAATGCTTCAGCCTTGTCTTTTGCACTCATGTGTTGGGCTCCCCCATCATTGAGGATGAGGATATTCATGGAGCCTCCAATTCCCGTTAGTTGTTTAATGGTCCACCACCATTCATGACTGGATGTGGCAGGAATGCAGAGCTTTGATATGATCCATTGATTGTGGGAATGCTTAGCTCTCTTTATAGCATGCTGCTTCCTCTTTTAGCATCCATGTAGTCCAGTGTTGCTGCTTCCCCAGGTTGGTACCACATTTTTAGGTACACCTGGTGCTTCTCCTGGCATGCTCTTCTGCACTCCTCATTAAACCAGGTTGGTCCCCTGGCTTAAAGGTAATGGTAGAGTGAGGGATATGCCAGGCCATGAGGTTACAGATTGTGGTGGAATATAATTCTGCTGCTGCTGATGGCCCACAGTGCATCATGGATGCTCAGTTTTGAGCTGCTAGATCTGTTCTGAATCTATCCCATTTAGCATAGTGGTAATGTCACACAACACGATGGAGGGTGTCCCCAGTGTGAAAACGGGACTTGGTCTCCACAAGGACTGTGCGCTGGTCACTGCTACCAATACTGTCATGGACAGATGCATTTGCGACAGGTTGATTGGTGATTGGAGCTAAATTACAGGACAAATGGGAATCTGTTCAACCTCCGCTGCCTCCAGGCCAGATCCAAGGTCTGTTATCTCTGTTATCGAATTATGTCTGCGCAGACTCGGAGGCCGAACTCCAAGCCATCGTCAACACCTTCACCGAGGCGTACAAGATCATGGTACTTACACTAAACATCCATAAGTCAAAGGTCCTCAACCAACCTGCCCTGCCACACAGCACTGCCGCCCGGTTATTAAATTCCACGACTTAGCCTTGGACAACGTGGAACATTTTCCATACCTCGAGAGCCTACTGTCAACAAAGTCAGACATTGATGACAAGGTCCAACAGTGCCTTCAGTGTGCCAGTGAAGCCTTCAATCGCCTGAGGAAGAGAGTGTTTGAAGATCAGGACCTCAAACCCGTCGCCAAGCTCATGATCTACAGATGATGATCTACTCGATCTATCCGCCCTCCTATATAGCTCAGAGGCATGGACTATGTACAGCGGGCACCTTAAAACACTGGAGAAGTACCATCAATGTTGCTTCCGCAAGATCCTGCAAATCCATTGGCAGGATAGGCGCACCAACGTCAGTGTTCTCACTCAGGCCAACATCACCAGCATCGAACCATTGACCACACTCGATCAGTTCCGCTGGATGGGCCACATCATCTGCATGCCTGACACAAGACTCCCAAAACAAGCGCTCTACTCGGAGCTTTGACGCGACAAGTGAGAAGAGGAAACACTTCAAGGACACCATCAAAGCCTCCTTGATAAAGTGCGCCATCCCCATCGACACCTGGGAATCCCTGGCCCGTGACTGCCCAAAGTGGAGTGAAAGCATCCGGGAAGGCGCTGAACACCTCGAATCTCTTCGCCAAGAGCAAGCTGAAGCCAAGCGTCGACAGCGGGAGGAGCGCGCAACACAGGCAGTCCAACCTCCCGTTCCTCCAACCGTCTTCTGCCCCACCTGTGACAGAGACTGTAGGTCACACATTGGACTCACCAGTCGCCCGAGAACTCATTTTTAGTGTGGAAGCAAGTCATCCTCGACCCCGAGGGACTGCCTAAGAAGGAGATGAGGATGAGATCAAGTAGTTTTTTTCCCTTGAGTTGATTCTCTCACCACCTGCCGCAGGGACTAAGGACATTAGTGAACCAGGTGTTTTTTTTACGGCAATCCGATAGTTTCATGGTCATCATTACTGATACTAGCTTTTTATTCCAGATTTAGTTAATTCAATTTAAATTCCCCAGCTGCCATGGTGGGATTTGAACTCACATGTCTGGATCATTAGTACAGGCCTTTAGATTACTAATCCAGTAACATAACCGCTATACTACTGTTCCCATGACCCAAACTAGTTTTGTGGGGACTTTAGGAGCTATTAAAATAACTATTACACTGACCTGTAAGGGCCGCTGCCTCATCTCAGCCAAGTTTTACTGAGCAGATGTCCACAGCGAACACTCTACCCAGTGACACTGAACCTTTAAGGATGCTGAGAAGATGTGAAAGGTCGTGTCCTCTCTGCTCCAATGACTCCGACAACATACTGAGGCCTCAAACTTCTGATCTGCAAAATGGGGGTGGGGGGAGATGTTAAGCCCAGAGTTTCATTTTAATTTGCTGTTCTTTACCAATTGGATTTGTTTTCTCCCTTTCTTTTTTGACTTATTTTCTTCCTTCATCTCTTCTTCTCCTGAAGGAATTGTCTGCTCACAAATCACCAGTCACTCTGTGCTGCCTCACCTGAGTGGCTGTTCTTCATGTGTGAGCTTAGACACTGAGTGTTTGCAGGCTATTCAACCACAGGAGCCATCATAGTTCAGCTGGATCTGATTTCACCCAACGTCAACACACATGCAATTCCAGCAATGGTGCCCAGGATAGAGATCAAGAACAGGATCCCTGGCTAATCTTCACCTCCCTAATCCGGCGGAGGGGCAACAGTATGCTACTGGCACCCTAGGTGAGATTAGCTAACTGGTAATGGCTAGTCTGTGAGGCTCATTTACATGTTTGCTTTATAAACTGAGCCATAGGGGCACGTACTGCTCTTTATAAATCCTACTAATCTTGTCTCAATAGGCAACTGACTTGCTTCCAACAGCACTTTATAAATACTTTTACGAGGTGTATGAGGGAAACCTTGCTCTCTGACTGTAATGTCTGCAAGCTTGTAATGTTTGTAGCTCCACACTGTGGATGTGGACGCATTGTGTACTGCAACTGCAGAGTTAAGAATTAAACAGAACCAGGCAGATTCCGGAGGCTTCCGAGAGAGCTGCCTGCCATGTTAGGAGCTGTGTGTGCTGTGCTCTGTGAATATATCACACTGACCCTGTGACTTTCCCACTCTTTGGGGAAGCTCTTAGCCTCCACACTGCCCCTGAGACCGGACACTTTCCATTCAGGGGTGTTGTGTATGTGAATCCACATTACACAGCTCCATGCTACAATGTGTCAGAGCACTTCTGCTGCTGACTGCCACAGGTTCAGCCACACATTATAGTTTAAATCTGAACTTTCAAATATTGGCACCAAGATAATTGAAGCACTTCCAAAGGAAGTGGAACTGACAGCTAAACATGTTGTGTTCTCAGCTTGGCTGTTTTCAAGGACAGGCTGAATTTGACATAACTCCCATGATTGTAAAAAATTACATCACCTTAGTTGGCAGCATAAGGAGGTCATTGGTACCAGGGTACGGATGACTCCTTCACAGCAGTATATGTGGTGACCAACAATACATCCTCTATTAATCTTGCAGAGATAAAGCCCTCACCATTCCTGCCATTCAGATAAATCAGGTAACCAATCAACATAAAAAGCCATTTGAATGAATCAGCCACGCCTGGCTTGTCTTTAAATGGTAGTCGAGGGCAGTAGAAGTTCAAGGTACTTTTACAGCAGGGCTTACGCTGAGCCTATAAATGCAGAGTTCAGTGACTGTGAAGGCAGATAAGGTACAGAAGGATTGCAGGCAGTTAAAAATGGCTTGCGTATCCCAATCAGTGAATTTTGATAAATGTCACTGCGGACAGGGATCACACAGCAGCATACTCTACAGCATTCTCAACAAAGATCATCCCAGCGAATCAAGCTGGTGTCACTATCGACATCACCATCACCCTTCAGCTCTTGGGTGTTCCTGTGAGTTTAGAAGAAAGGTTGTTCTCAAAACGCCAGAACTCACTTGCAGACTGGCTTCAGAAGTGCTGCTAAAGACATTGAATTTCATTAAAAACTTGCCCTCCTTTTGTCAGCTACCGGAAGGGGATCAGGTCCTGCTGGTGCAGAATTGCTGGGCTCCGCTCTTTGTCTTGGGCCTGGCTCAGGAAAGAGTAGACTTTGAGGTTACTGAAGCTGTGGCACCCAGCTTGCTGAGGAAGATTCTCTTGAATCAGAAATCAGTGGATGGACAGAACCAGGAGACAGCCTTGAATGCCCCTATTCTGGCAGAAGTTCAAAGACTGAAGATATTTCTTATGAAACTCTGGAGTATGGATATCAGCACCAAAGAATATGCATATCTCAAAGGCATCACTCTTTTCAATCCAGGTGAGAAATAAACCAAATTTCAATAACTTGTTTTTTAATTATTACTCACAAAATAGATAACTCTTTTTTAAAAAGTTTATGCCATTCTCCCTCATGTTGTTCCTTGTCTGGTTAAACCCTCTGCACTAAGGAAATTCTCTCCAGTTGAGGAGAGTTGTATTGGGTCTGATGGTCTTCTGCTGGACTATAGATGGTTAAGCCACTAAGGGTACTGTAGAGGTCCAGGTCCGTCTGCTCACAATTACTTACCATCCGTCTGCCTCATGAGCCAGCTAGATTGGTAACGTGTTGTGTGGGGCAACCTATGTGGTGTAATGGAAAGAAAAGTCACTCAGGCTTGCACTGCACACCTTTCAGAGTGACATTGGTGGAAGCTTGTGGGGGAAGAAAAGAGCTTAGTATCATCAGTGGCTGAGATTTAAACTCAGGCAACCTATAAGGAAGAATAATAAAAGGATACAGGGACAGAACAGAGAAACGGAATTAAAGTAGATAGCTTCAGTTGAAGAATTAGCATTCTTTAGTTGAATGGACTCTTGCGATGCTGCGACTCTCTGAATCAACAAGGCAAATAAAATTCTGACATATAGTCAGTCAGAGAAAGTCATGCTCTCATCAGACTACACCTTGACTTCCAGGTCCAGGTCTTACCACCAACACACAAGGGAAGCATTCAAGCCCTGGCAGTGGTTCAGAAAAGTGCCATAAGTCTCATCGCTAGCATCAGTGGATTGAGTTATAAGGAAATACTGGAGAAACTTGGGCTTCTCAGCTTTGAAAGGAGGTGACTGTGAGGTATAAATAAAAAGGAAATGGCATAAAAAAGGTAAATCTGGAACACTATTTCAAAGTAAGCCATAAATGCAGGACAAAGGTGAGACAAGCTCAAACTAGAGAAAGGGAGATTTAGGACTAATCTTTTAAAATTCATTCATGGGATATGTGCATCGCTGGCAAGGCCAGCATTTATTGCCCACCCCTAATTGCCCTTGAGAAGGTGGTGGTGAGCTGCCTTCTTGATCCGCTGCAGTCTGTGTGGTGAAGGTACTCCCACAGTGTTGTTATGGGGGTAGTTCCAGGATTTTGATTCAGAGACGATGAAGGAACGGCGATATATTTCCAAGTCGAGATGGTGTGTGACTTGGAGGGGAACTTGAAGGTGTTCCTATGCACCTGCTGCCCTTGTCCTACTAGATGGTAGAGGACACAAGCTTGGGAGATGCTGTTGAAGAAGCCTTGGTGAATTTCTGCAGTAAGGATGCTGTACTGCACACAAGCAGTGATCAATACATGGAATGCACTTCTGGGTAGAGTCGTAGAGGCAAAAACACTGGAATCATTTAAGAATGAGTTTGATGTTGTGATGAGGGAACCACAGTTTAAGTCATCCTCGACTCCAAGGGACTGCCTTAGAAGAAGATAGTTTTCTTTGCATGGATAAGCCAGAATGGGCTGTATGCCCTTCCTCATCTTTATATATTTTGTGATCTCGCACATTAGTTCACTAATTAATGCTTTAAAAAGATAACAGGCATTTTAACAACTTTGCATGGGAGACCTAAAAGGAGAGTATTAAAAGTACTCATTATAATAGTAATGTTCTTTGAAAACTCTGGCTGTATTCATTGTAGGAAATCAGTGATATTTAGAAGGACTTGACATGAGGGAATGATGCATTTGTTCATATCATTAGTGATTTAAATGCTACCTATTGTGGATTGTGTACAATAGATTGTACCTAGTCATCATTTGAATCATTGTTGGTCAAGTGTACTTTCTATTGGGTGTTAATTGAAATTTGAAAAGAAAACAGAGCAAACTTTGCTATCTTCCTGTTTCCTCAGTGACCAATAATCAATATGTTGAGTTTATCTTTTGAAAATTAGACCATAATAGAAACTGATGATTATTATATATGGATGGAAGCATTCAGTACAAACTTTTGCATGATAAAAATTCCAATTGTTTTTCTGCTAAGAACTTTGATTTCTTAATTTAAAACACATACAGATATTTTACAGTAATCATTTATCAATCTGATATTAAAGATTGAATAAATTGCTGCATATTCATGGAACACCAATGTGCAGTTCCATAGCAGTGAGGAACTGAGTTCCTGATCTCAGCTGTTCTACTAATGAGAGGGGAGCTTCTGCCTTTCTATGAAGTGGGCTAAGGAAACTCAGAAGCAACAGGCATCTCCATAATGAAAACAATATTGCATATCTTCCAGCAGACAGCTCAAAGTGACATTGATGGAGGGCTGGAAGGGAGGGGGAAGGGGAAAGATTTAATAATTCAGAAATAGCATTTTTATTAATAAAAAACGTAAAATGAATATTCTAAGACAATAGTGTTGTAAGTTACAACACAATCACATTATGCAACAAAGTGATACAATTTTAATCTCCTTCTGCTGAGATCGAGAAACAAAATGGTTTTGGTCTCCACCATACACATGCTGATCATCCAAGAGTGGCATTGATGGTGGAGACCCTTTTAGATGCAGGAGGTGTGTGGTTCATGGAGCAGTAGAAAGGGGGAAAATCAGAAAGAAGGAATTTGTGCCCTCATACATAGCTTCAAATAAATGCAACATTTAGTATCCTCTGATACTTGCAGAAGTGCTACATGTTTGTAGACCAAAAACAATTATAATTCAGGGGTACAGAAAGTTTTCACAAATAAAATAAGGATTGATGTGTTAGGTGATGCTCTGTACATTCATTTGTCATTTTATGGGTAGAAATTCTTTAATGTGTTTTTTAAAATGCTGGTTAATGCATTAAGTGAAATTTCACTGCTCACCGTTGTAACAAAATCTATTTATTTTACATGGGCTGACCCAATCATGTTAATCAATTCATTAAAAATGGCCACAAATACATTTCTACTCCATCATGTCAAAAAATGTCAGCCGATCAGGAACACCCAGACACCATTTTTTAAAAAACATTTTTTAATGTTAATACCTCAGTTTTACAATCCCGCAAGGGGGTGTGCAGAAAAATACCAGAACCTGATCCAACGAGAAGTAAATTTTTCCCCATTTTACTGTATAATTTCTCTTCTCTAGACTCCATGCCAGCTTATGCATTATTCCCATAATGAAAAGGTGGACAGTCAGGCAATTCAATGCCAATGCTCCAGCTAGGAGTTAATGCATGAGAGTAGCTTGAGGTGTCTGAATCTTCAATTTTCTCACTTGTTGCTTGTGGTGAAGTGTCTAGTCTCTGTTTGGTATCTCCACCTGACAACCCAGCTGAGATTTGGTGCTTGCTGCATGGGGAAACATAGGAACAACCTCCTACTTTGTTTACCCAGTTTTCAGTCACATTGTTTATAAATCAGTACTTTGACATTTCTAGTGAGAGATATTTGATGGCAAAAACATATTTCACATCCAAGTTTTACATTGCACTAAAACGACAAAGTTTAAACCAGCATAATTCACATGAAGCAAAGAAAGTGTGTGTCACTGAGTGAAAGAATGCAGATTCGTGTTCATGACTGCTCATATAATGAATTCCCAAACTCAGCCAGGTCATCAGCAATTGCATTGAAGAGAAATAAAGGAAGAGAAAAGAGATTTTGCATTGTCTTTCAGAACATAACACTGAGTATCTGTGAATTTAAGCAATTTCCTTCTTTTGAAATGAGCATAACCCTTCATTATCCTGTTTTATAGATGTTCCTAGTTTAAGGACATCCCTGTACATCCTGGCCCTGCAGCAAGAAGCCCAACACACACTGAACGAATTCATCAGCATGATGCACAATGGGGATCAGGCGAGGTTTGCTCGAATACTACTGACTCTCTCCACCCTCAGAATGGTCAGCACTACATCTGTCACAGAACTTTTTTTCAGACCAGTCTTGGGCAAAGTGAATATGAACGAGCTACTCTTAGAGATGCTCTGTGCAAAACTAAATTAAACTGCAAGAATGCTATCCTCCACACTTGAATCTTTTCAATACTTTGTGACTTTTGAATATATTTTATAGTTCTGTATGTAGCAAACCTGTAGCAGCTTTTTGTGCAATATGTATAGTAACTGTCATTTGTTGTATGTACATGGAGGCATGTTATTAACAAGTGCTTATTTATGCTTTTGTTTTGTTTAATAAAATTGGAGCTGTGGATTAGTTTACATTCCATATCATTTTTCCCCCTATGTTATCTTTCTTAAAAAACCTGTGATGAATAAGCATATCAACAAATAAATGTGGAAAAGGAGCTACAGACATGGTCAAAATAAATTAAAAATAACCGGCAGCCGTGAGTTGAAATTCTCCTCCAGTGAGTGAACATACGGAGCAACAGTTATAATCAGATTCACTAAGTTCAATTAGTACATTTATCTTTACTTAATGATATAAAATAAAAAATATGCCTTGCTTCCTTGCCTCAATGGGTTATCTTATTTGACTTAAACAATATATTGGGCTAGAAATTGCATAGCGTTTGGGGCAATACCCATGTAAATGCTTTTACCCTTGGTGGTTTCGAATCACACCGCTTACACCCTGGGTGATGCCCGCTACCCCAACCGAACCTTCTACCTTCTCATCCTTAGCTAGCTGCTCCAAGACGACCTTGAGAACGGGATCCTGTGCCTGGACTTGCCTCAGGTCTGGCGCCAACGCTACCCCTGCACTCCCTGATGTCCCCACTTTGTCCCGGATCGCTGCTACTGAGCTGGACCCGTATGAATCCCAAAAAACTCCTTCCCCGGTTCCTTCCTTGGCTAACTCATCTGCCCTTTGGTTGCCTTTCCCTCTGGGTTCTGTCTTAGAATGAGCCTTTATTTGTGGATGTGATGACATCCAGGGTCCCTGTGGCCTCTAAGACCTTTCTCAGCAATGGTGCTGTTGCTAAGGGCGTCCCGTCTGCGGATGTGAAACCGCGACAAGCCCAGATGGCCAAGTATTCGGTGCATGAATTGCACGTAAATACGGAATCTGAGCAGATAGTGTATGGGGCCGGGTACTCGTCGGCATGGGTAACGACATACATCTCTGTCAACAGTTCGATGTGCTGGCCGCTCAGGGTGCTCGGGAGTTTAATGGCCCTTGCTATCCCAGCCATAGGCTCATAAATCCCGGTGAAACGCTCCCTGTTCACTACCGAACTAGACCCGTTGACGTAGATCTCGCAGCCCATTGGGTGTAACCCGGCCCAGAATCCTACATCCATGTCCCATACCCCTTCCACCGTACACTTGTGGGTCGTCGCTGGGTAGATTATGTTGGTAGCCAACTTGGGCCCAGTCAGGCCTTGCAGTCTCAGATGCATTTGTGAGAGCAATAAAGTCCAACGGGCAATGCGAGCACTGCTCACTGTGCCGTCCTTTATCCTCCCATCTAATAACATCTGAGTGGGGGTATGGTGGGTTAGTAGAATAATCAGAGATGATCCCGTAAAGAGCTGTGAGCACTTTACAGCCCAATGCATGGCTGAGAGATGCCTCTCGCAATTGGAATATCCCCGTTCTACATCCGGGAGGACACTTGATGAGTACACCACGGGCCTCAGCTTGCTGTGCCACTCCTGGAGCAGCACCGCGCTCAAACTGTCCCCGCTGGCTGCTACTTCCAAAAAGAAGTCCTCCCCACCATTAATCGTCTCTAATACGGGGGCCATTTGCAGGTCTCCCTTGAGACGATTAAACGCTCCCGTGCAGTCCTCATCCCATTCCCATCTGACTCCTTTGCGGAGGAGCCGAAGCAGAGGGGCTGCCGTGGCAACGTAATCTTCAATAAAATCCCTGCAGTACCCCGTGAGCCCCAGGAAGGATCTCACCCTCGTCACGGTCGTGGGGGCTGGTAACTCCCGTACCGCCTTCCGTTTGGCCTCATCTATCACCCTTTCCCCAGCCCTCACGGTCAGCCCGAGGAATTTTACTTCCCGCGAACCGATCTGAGCTTTCTCAGGATTGACCTTGAACCCTGTCTTCCTCAGCAGCTCCAGCAGCTCAGCAAGCAGCAGACCATGCTCCTCCCCCTCATCAGAGAACAAAAGCAAATCATCCACATATCCCTTTAAGGCATCTGATATACACTGGTGGAATATGGAGGGGCTGTTAATAAATCCCTGGGGAAGGCATGTCCATGTGTACTGCAAACTTGTACTGGTCTTCCCATTTCAGGGGAATCAACCGAAACCCGTTTGAAATGTCCAGCACCGTAAATGTGTTTGTGGTTGCTGGAATACTCCCCATCAGATCAGCTATGGCCGCGACTGTGGGCGCGCAGGCTCGGATGTTTTTGTTGAGCACACAATAGTCCACGGTGGCTCTCCGCGACTGGTTCGGTTTCCTAACCGGCCATGACTATGGGCCTCAACACTTCCTGTATTACCAGGGATCCCAGTGTCGTCTCCAAGTCGGCCTCTGCCTCTCTGGGGAAACTGTACTGCTTCTGTGGCCGTGAGATGGGGTCCCCTGTACTTGGACTTCCACCCTCATCACCCTACCTTGTGTGTGGCGAACGATGCGAGCTTGTCCCGCACGCACGCCTGGTACTTGGCCGGGGTAGTATTGACCAATTGCTCTAGGTCATAACTCCCCTTCGGCTTAACGGTACACATGTTGCCTTTTCCTTCCCCTTTCCTTGGGATCACTGCAACTTCTTCCTCCTTGTCGGAACCCACTGCTCCCCAAAGGCAGTAATTCCTCAAATACACTATAATTCTGTGGGCTAACATAAAGTCGGCCCCTGGGACTCCTGACCCTGGTTGTTCCCACTTTATTAGGACACATTCCCACCTAGCGTGGAGGGATCCTAAATTTATGGCTAACGGCCTGGACATCGTCCCCGCCTGCTCGTTCCCGGTGAACCCCACGAGACTGAATGGAACCTTGCTGGACCAGGGTGAATCGGTCGGGTTACTCGCATGGATCACCGTGCTCGAAGCTCCGGTGTCCACCAAGTATTTCCCCTCGACCATCTCCACCCCCATCCTCACACATGGTCTACTCCACTCATCATGCGTGAGTGAATACAGATACTCAGGCTGGGTGCGTGCTAGTCAGGTTGGTGGGATTACCGGAGCGGTCAGGATTTCCCTGCTCACAGCATCGTCTACCCTTCCCTGCTCTGGCACAAAAACTGTCTATAGGGCGGCCACCAGAACATCAAATTGTTCCGCGGTCGGTCCCTTCACCTCGACAGGTTTCACCTTAGGCACTGGAGGATCCCTCCTCGGGGCCGGGCAGTCTCTCCTCCAGTGTCCCGACTTCCCACACCCAAAATGCGTCCAAGCCTTCCCTGCGCTAACCTCTTCCTGATGCCATTCATTTTTACTAGCCTCACTGGCCTTCACTTCATATACCCTGCCCTTACTTGGTTTGACCTCCTCCTCTGAACCAGTTTTAAAAGCCAGGCTCAAGTGACGGAGCCTCCGTATTCGCGAGGTCCTTGGAGTCAAACCAGGCTTGTGCTTTTACCCTTATTCATGGCAAACTGTTTGCTGCGAGGGTCCTGAGCCAATGGTTTCTTGGCCCCCCCTGCAACTGTGCTGTGTCGAGCACCCCACCTGTGGCCTTTTCGTAGATGGGCCAGAGCCTGTCCGCGAATGCCTGAGGTGCTTCCCCTGCCAGTGTCCTCTCTAGCCTAGAGAACGGACTACCCTGGGTGTGACCCATGGCTCTCCAGATTTCCTCCTTTAAGTTGGCCATGGTCCCCTGTCCCCGTTTGGTTTCGGCGGACAGGGCCTGATACAGTTTCCCCTCCAGGGAAAACAGCAACAGTTTGTGAGCCTCGGCCTCACTACACCCGTTAATCCCCCCAATCTGGTCCACCTCGGTGAAGTGAACTGAGGGGGTCACATGATAGGTCCAAGTCAGCATGGATTTGTGAAAGGGAAATCATGCTTGACAAATCTTCTGGAATTTTTTGAGGATGTTTCCAGTAGAGTGGACAAGGGAGAACCAGTTGATGTGGTGTATTTGGATTTTCAGAAGGCTTTCGACAAGGTCCCACACAAGAGATTAATGTGCAAAGTTAAAGCACATGGAATTGGGGGTAGTGTGCTGACATGGATTGAGAACTGGTTGTCAGACAGGAAGCAAAGAGTAGGAGTAAATGGGTACTTTTCAGAATGGCAGTCAGTGACTAATGGGGTACCACAAGGTTCTGTGCTGGGGCCCCAGCTGTTTACACTGTACATTAATGATTTAGACGAGGGGATTAAATGTAGTATCTCCAAATTTGTGGATGACACTAAGTTGGGTGGCAGTGTGAGCTGCGAGGAGATGCTATGAGGCTGCAGAGAAACTTGGATAGGTTAGGTGAGTGGGCAAATGCATGGCAGATGAAGTATAATGTGGATAAATGTGAGGTTATCCACTTTGGTGGTAAAAACAGAGAGACAGACTATTATGTGAATGGTGACAGATTAGGAAAAGGGGAGGTGCAACGAGACTTGGGTGTCATGGTACATCAGTCATTGAAGGTTGGCATGCAGGTACAGCAGGCAGTTAAGAAAGCAAATGGCATGTTGGCCTTCATAGCGAGGGGATTTGAGTACAGGGGCAGGGAAGTGTTGCTACAGTTGTACAGGGCCTTGGTGAGGCCACACCTGGAGTATTGTGTACAGTTTTGGTCTCCTAACCTGAGGAAGGACATTCTTGCTACTGAGGGAGTGCAGCGAAGGTTCACCAGACTGATTCCCGGGATGGCGGGACTGACATATCAAGAAAGACTGGATCAACTGGGCTTGTATTCACTGGAGTTCAGAAGAATGAGAGGGGACCTCATAGAAACGTTTAAAATTCTGATGGGTTTGGACAGGTTAGATGCAGGAAGAATGTTCCCAATGTTGGGGAAGTCCAGAACCAGGGGACACAGTCTAAGGATAAGGGGTAAGCCATTTAGGACCGAGATGAGGAGAAACTTCTTCACCCAGAGAGTGGTGAACCTGTGGAATTCTCTACCACAGAAAGTTGTTGAGGCCAATTCACTAAATATATTCAAAAAGGAGTTAGATGAAGTCCTTACTACTCAGGGGATCAAGGGGTATGGCGAGAAAGCAGGAATGGGGTACTGAAGTTGCATGTTCAGCCATGAACTCATTGAATGGCGGTGTAGGCTAGAAGGGCCGAATGGCCTACTCCTGCACCTATTTTCTATGTTTCTATGTTTCTATGTCCCCTTCTTTCTTTAACTTAGGCACCCCAAGATCATATTCTGCAGCTGCGGGGTGGTGAATGGAACCACAAAATCGCTTTGCAGTGTGCCCTGACCCACGCCGTCTACAGGCGGGCCGAATGTCTGCTGCTGTATGGGCCACACTAGTCCCTTTGGCGCTTCAGGCAGTGGTCGAATGTCCCTACCCTGCCCCCAATCCTCGTTATCTTCTTCCGCTTCCAGTCCACCCGAGCTTCCCCCGGGGCTATCAAGCAAAACATGCCTTTGGCTTTGGATAGAGCTTGAGTCAAGCTTTGGATTTTTTCTCGGCAGCGCCCGTGATTGCCACTCTCAAACCCCCTACTGCTAGCTACCCTGTAAGCTGTCTTAATATCTCTCAGTTGCCCCTCCAGCCCGTCAACTTTACCTGTTAAGCAGGCGTTGTCCTCCCGTACAGCCTGCTCATTGAGCTTGGCTTCGGTGACCTGGTATTGCAGGTACTCTCCTGTGTTAGGGGAGGTTTCCTCCTGAGTACGCCTTTCCTGCCTCTACTCGTGCAACTCATCCACTAATCTGTTCCCCACTGTGGCCCTTGTGGCTGACTGCTCCTCTGACTCTTGGATCTCTGCCTTAAGCTTACCAACCTGCTCCCTGAGCAGCTGGACTTGTTTCTGCAAACACAGGAGCCGAATGGCCTTTTCTTTTGCCTTTTTGTACTCCTTACTCCCCGTCCACTAAGCAGCTTTGTCCTCAGGACTCTCAGCCCACAATAGGTCTAACACACACTGCTGTGTTACATTAACTTTTCCGAATACATACGAGGAAATCCTAGCCCCATTGCTGATCTTTTGACCTTGAGATCTTCCATAACTGTCTGTTCACTCAAACCAAGGGTCCCTTCGTGGTCGCCAGATTCTGTAAGTGGTTTTGCCCTTGGTGGTTTCGAATCACCCCTTACAACAGTTCTAGACACCGGAATTATAGTGGTGAACAGAATACACATTTATAGACAAATCTTTCAGCCTCAACCATCACAATGCTTTCATTCAAGTTAAAGCACATACCTGCACCCAGTAAAACACACCCTGGTGGTGTGAAACAAAAAAAAACACACAGTACAACACACAACACTTGCCCGTTTGAACAGGCCCCTATCGCGAAGTACCCACGACTAAAACACCCCTGCTTGGCTCAATAGCGCACCACCGAATCTGTCCAACGGACTGTGTGTACGCCTATGTTCCGCGCAGAAACCTCCCCACTAAACCCCTAAGGCTTGGTTGGGACAGACGGCACCTCTTCACACTATATGGTGGTCTTAAGAAATGTGTGGGCTGGGATAATGCTGACCAGTTATCCCTCTGGCTTCTCCCGATGAGCGAGGCTCTCTTTGCTCACAGATGGTTTCTTCTCTCTGTCCCAGACGGAGTGCTCAGTTCTTGTGTGCATTGAACGAAGCGAGTAAGCATAGATGAGGAGAGCGAGAGAGATGGCTGCAACTTCCATTTCTCATACCTGAAAATGCTTCTGAATTCTCGTGCCAAAAACCAGTCTTTTGCCTGAGGTAGTCCAACTAAAGAGCAATGACTCACATCTTCGGCCTGTGCTTTTGTTACTGGGCTGTTCCTGGAGATAAAGGCTCCATCGAGTCTGGGTGGCCAAATGGCTTCCTTTGTCCTGAGGTTCCCGTTCTCCGGGGCTCTCAGTCATTTTGATGGCTTGAACACTGACCAGTTTACCTGATCTCTCACTGATGGGTTCCCATTACATGACAAAAGGGTCCTCTCTCAACCATCTTCCTGCGATTTCAGCCATTGACCCATCTCCGCCCACCTGATGTGTATTCCTGTGGAACATGTCTGGACTTGTCCCAAGTCATGCTATCAGCTCTTCTGCAGTAACAGAAAATATGGAAAAGCAATAGTCTAAAACTTAACGTCCAAAATGTGTATGCTGATGCTGTCGATGTTTCCACCGATTCTTACACCGAATTCTAGCGGAAGCGAATTTCGGGTTTAGCGCTCCAGGCAGGAAGTGGAGTGCTAAACCAGTCAAGGGGAGCGGTAGCAGTAGAGCGCTGCACAATGTCCAGTACAGCGCTGCCAGGATCACAGGCTCCTTCCCTCCCTTAAAAAGAAGGGCCATTGCTAAAGGCTCTGCAAGGAAACGGATCCACTGCTTGGCGACGTCACCTGCAATCCGCGACGATCAGCCCCAAAGCACTCTAAGAGATCAATCGCGGCAGTACAAACTTTCGCCTACCTCACCGGCAATCCCTTTAACTACTGCTCCCCAAGCGGCTGGCTGACCTCACAACGCCTCCTGCAGCTGCCCAGTGTTGACACCCGGCGATGCTGCAGGGGGCGGAAGCAGAGTTAGCCTCCAGGGCTGTACTGGGGCGCTGTGCACTGGATGACTTCACAATCTCTGGGGCGAAGGAGGTCATGGCGTTAAGGGTTACCGCCATCGCTAACCTGTAAGGGGTGTTCACGGGCGTCGGTACTCATGGTCGAAAAACCGGTAGCACCCCGTTATCACCGCCCGGAGGTGCTAACGGGAGGTGCAAAAGATGCCAATTTCTCCCCATAGGTCTTATAAATGTTCCTCCAGCTTTTCTGATTTTATGAGCCTCCCTCAAGCTTTTACAACTTTGTGTTTAGAAACTTGTCTGCCCAGAAACTTGAGCTTCCTGTTTCAAAAAGCCTGTCTCTATTTATCTCCCTCTTGTGTATAAAGGCTGAGAATACAATGGCAATTGCATCTTAGGCACAGCATAGCTTTCTCAGGAATAGAATGCTTTCTGCACACTTATGTGCACAAAGGGATGTCTGACAGGTAAATTATGTCACCCAGTGGCCATTTCTTGTACTGTCCTTGATCGAGGGGCTAAATGCATACATTCTCATTCTACACTGAACCATACCTAAAATCCAAATTCAAATGATCCTGCATTTTTGCGAAAGGATTTGAAAAAAAAAACTCTGTGGGCAGAAGAGAATGTTAAACAGACAGTTTATTTTGAACATCAGCGGAAACAGGGCGGACATATACTGAAAATGGTGGGGGGATGTCCCAGTTTCCGTCACACTGTGGTCCCAGCAGGGTCTACCAATGCATCAGGTGGTAGGTTCATTAAAATCAAAATTGGGGTCCATTGACCTCGATTGCCACATTTAGACTGAATTGGCGGAATGTGCGCCGTACATGCTCCGACCAATATCAAATGGTCGGCCGGCCGAAAAGGAGGCAGTGGTAATTATTTCTCTATTTTGGTGCGTCTGGAAAGAGCAGACATGGTCGTCCAGGCTCCACAAAGCTAGTCGTGACTGCTGCAGCTCCAGCTCCCCTCTCCAGAGCTCTGGATTCCCCCTCCCCCAACCGCCCACCCCTGCCATGGGCCTGCTGGCCGGGGAGCGTAATGGTGAGGGATACAAGGCAGTAGTCTGAGATGGCCTAGCTATTAATTGAAACCACAGGAGTAGAAAGGCCATGGAAGATGGTGAAGTCAAGAAATTGGCCATGAATGTGAGTAGGAGAGTTTATGCAGGGAGAGCTTTAGGGAGAACAGGAGAATTGTAAATCAAATGAAAGAGGGGTGGGACAAGGTGAGGTGCTTGTGTCAAAATAGTTGGGGGAGAGACCAAATTGTGATAAGGGCCATGCTGCGACTGCAGTGGGGAAAAGTAAGGTCAAGCGGAGATTTTGGAAAGAAGCAAATATTTTCATATTAAGAATAAAATAAATCCTATAATCCAGACATCTCATAACTCTGTCGCTTTAAAATAACCAAAATTCTGAATTATCTTCATATATGAGAGAAAAGGTGAAGAACAATTCTGAAAAAATATAGCATATGTCCAAACGCATTAAACAAACAACTTGCAGCTCACATTAGTGGGCACTAACATTTGACCAGAGCTATTAACTCTCAGTTTTCTTAAACGATAAGGGGAGTAGGGGTTATGGGGAGTGGGCGAGGAAGTGGAACCGAGTCCATGATCAGATCAGCCATGATCTTATTAAATGATGAAGCAGGCTCGAGGGGCCGTATAGCCTACTCCTGCTCCTATTTTTTATGTTCTTATGTAAACTTGCTCATTTTGGTTCAAAAAAATGACATATTTTTGCAATGTCTCAGCCTTAAAAATAAACACTGGTCAACTTACGAAAATGGGTTGATAATTTGCCTCACTCTTTTTGATCATAAATCCCACTTTTAACATTTTCTTAATCTTCTACCTATTCCTAAGTCCAAAACTGAATTGGTGGGGGCTGGGAAATAGTGCCGGGGCATGTCTTAGGAAAAAGATTACAATTTTATAAAGGCAAATTATTTCAATTACCCTAGCAGTCAACTAATACATCGGGTGCAGCCTCTCTCTTTCTGCCAAGTTTATATATTAAAAGTAAAACAATTTTGTCTCAAAAAGCACTATCATGCCAAAACAAACAAAAAACCCCATAGATACTGGAAATCTGAAATAAAAAATACAAAAATACTGGAAACAGGCAGCAGGTCAGACAACATCTGTGGAAAAAGGAAATAAATTAACATTTCTCGGCAGTGGTAATCTATTCTCGACTGTACATTATTGACAAAGCTCCTGAGGAATTGACAAGTATGTTTCTTGTCATCACCACTTGTAATGTATGTACATAAGGTCTGCCCACCACCAGAGGGCACTACTGTCGGAGGTCCCAGGGTCATAGGTACACTCGTGCTGGGCCCGGTATATAACCTGAACTTGACCTTTGCACCTTCACTTCTGGAAGCCGTTAAAGACTGACCAGGTTACACCAAGTCACTGGCTCAGTACGGAGTTCATTGTATCATTTTATACACCACAACTGGCGACGAGGCAAATACGAACCCACGCAAAAGTATGGCGAGCACAGCACGATCGAGTACTGTTGGAATTCTCGAGAGATTCAATCAGGGAGAGGATTGGGGAGATTTCATGGATCATCTTGACCAATATTTCGTGGCAGACGACCTAAACAAAGACGAGGATGCAGAGAAGTGCAGGGCAGTTTTTCTCACTGTCTGTGGCCCCACGATCTATGCACTCATCAAGAATCTGCTCTCACCCACTCTTCCTACAGAAAAGGATTAGACTGGCAAATGATACTTAAAGGGTTGACGGTGGATAGGCAATGGCAAACCTTTAAAGATCATATGGACGAACTTCAACAATTGTACATCCCTGCCTGGAGTAAAAATAAAACGGGGAAGGTGGCTCAACCGTGGCTAACAAGGGAAATTAAGGATAGTGTTAAATCCAAGGAAGAGGCACGTAAATTGGCCAGAAAAAGCAACAAACCTGAGGACTGGGAGAAATTTAGAATTCAGCAGAGGAGGACAAAGGGTTTAATTAAGAGGGGGAAAATAGAGTACGAGAGGAAGCTTGCCGGAAACATAAAAACTGACTGCAAAAGCTTCTATAGGTATGTGAAGAGAAAAAGATTAGTGAAGACAAACGTTGGTCCCTTGCAGTCGGATTCGGATGAATTTATAATGGGGAACAAAGAAATGGCAGACCAATTGAACAAATACTTTGGTTCTGTCTTCACAAAGGAAGACACAAATAACCTTCCCGATGTACTAGGGGTCCGAAGGACTAGTGAGAAGGAGAAACTGAAGGATATCCTTATTAGGCAGGAAATTGTGTTAGGGAAATTGATGGGATTGAAGGCCGATAAATCCCCAGGGCCTAATAGTCTACATCCCAGAGTACTTAAGGAAGTGGCCCGAGGAATAGTGGATGCATTGGTGATAATTTTCCAACAGCCTATCGACCGTGGATCAGTTCCTATGGACTGGAGGGTAGCAATGTAACACCACTTTTTAAAAAATGAGGGAGAGAGAAAACGGATAACTATAGATTGGTTAGCCTGACATCAGTAGTGGGGAAAATGTTGGAATCAATTATTAAGGATGAAATAGCAGCGCATTTGAAAAGCAGTGACAGGATCGGTCCAAGTCAGCATGGATTTATGAAAGGGAAATCATGCTTGACAAATCTTCTGGAATTTTTTGAGGATGTAACTAATAGGGTGGACAAGGGAGAACCAGTGGATGTGGTGTATTTGGACTTTCAAAAGGCTTTTGACAAGGTCCCACACGAGAGATTGGTGTTCAAAATCAAAGCACATGGTATTGGGGGTAATGTACTGATGTGGATAGAGAACTGGTTGGCAGACAGGAGGCAGAGAGTTGGGATTAACGGGTCCTTTTCAGAATGGCAGGCAGTGACTAGTGGAGTGTCGCAGGGCTCAGTGCTGGGACCCCAGCTCTTAACAATATATATTAATGATTTAGATGAAGGAATTGAGCGTAATATCTCCAAGTTTGCAGATGACACTAAACTTGGTGGCGGTGTGATCTGGGAGGAGGACACTAAGAGGCTGCAGGGTGACTTGGACAGGTTAGGTGAGTGGGCAAATACATGGCAGCTGCAGTATAATGTGGATAAATGTGAGGTTATCCACTTTGGGGGAAAAAACACGAAGGCAGAATATTAT
Organism: Pristiophorus japonicus; assembly: GCF_044704955.1. Taxonomy (NCBI): domain Eukaryota; kingdom Metazoa; phylum Chordata; class Chondrichthyes; family Pristiophoridae; genus Pristiophorus; species Pristiophorus japonicus. Next base: position 174,596,337 of record NC_091983.1, on the reverse strand, counting down.
CTGAATGGTGGAAGATTAGGAAAAGGGGAGGTGCAGCGAGACCTGGGTGTCATGGTTCATTAGTCATTGAAAGTTGGCATACAGATACAGCAGGCGGTAAAGAAGGCAAATGGTATGTTGGCCTTCATAGCAAGGGGATTTGAGTATAGGAGCAGGGAGGTCTTACTGCAGTTGTACAGGGCCTTGGTGAGGCCCCACCTGGAATATTGTGTTCAGTTTTGGTCTTCTAATCTGAGGAAGGACGTTCTGGGTATTCAGGGAATGCAGCGATGGTTCACCAGACTGATTCCAGGAATGGCTGGGCTGTCATATGAGGAGAGACTGGATCAACTGGGCCTTTATTCACTGGAGTTTAGAAGGATGAGAGGGGATCTCATAGAAACATATAAGATTCTGACTGGACTAGACAGGCTAGAAGCGGGAAGAATGTTCCCGATGTTGGGAAAGTCCAGAACCAGGGGACACAGTCTTAGGATAAGGGGCAGGCCGTTTAGGACTGAGATGAGGAGAAACTTCTTCACTCAGAGAGTTGTTAACCTGTGGAATTCCCTACCGCAGAGAGTTGTTGATGCCAGTTCATTGGATATATTCAAGAGGGAATTAGATATGGCCCTTATGGTTAAGGGGATCAAGGGGTATGGAGAGAAAGCAGGAAAGGGGTATTGAAGGAATAATCAGCCATGATCTTATTGAATGGTGGTGCAGGCTCAAAGGGCCGAATGGCCCACTCATGCACCTATTTTCTATGTTTCTATGTTTCTATGTAACTGTGTGCTCTAGTTCGGGAACACCTTAAACCCACGGAAGGAATCCTCATATCCAGATATCGCTTCTATACGCAAGTTCGTCCAGAAGGCCAGGATGTCGCGGCATTTTTTGCCAACCTGAGATGTTTTGCAGGGCCTTGCAAATGTGGGCCTGCGTTGGAAGACATGCTGTGAGACTTTTTCGTGATCTGGGTCAACCAAGAGGTGATCTTAAGTAAGCTGCTGGCTGCGGAGACGCCGGACCTCAGCAAGGTCATCACCATCGCCCAGGTTTGCATGCCCATGCAGAAAAGCACAAAGCAGATATCGCGACAAAACAAGAGCTTCACGGCAAGTACTGTGCACAAAATTGTATCGACAGCCGGCAGAGCTGCACATGGCAGGGCCCAGTCAACTGCGTCTGTAAGACCGGGAGCCGCTCAAAGTTTGCCATCGAGTGCCTACTCGACTGCGTATGCGAGAAGGGGAGCCGCTCAAAGTTTGCCATCGAGGGCTTACTCAACTGCGTATGTGAGAACGGGAGCTGCTCAAAGCCTGCCATCGGGCGCAAATCTGAGCTTAACGTGTTGGTGTTGCGGGGGCAATCACCGATCCAGTCAGTGCCACTTCAGACAGTATGTATGCAGAGGGTGTGCGAAGACGGGGCATCTTCAGCGGACATATCCGCAGCAGACCAAGTGAGCTGCGACACACCACATGGATGATCAATTTAGCGTGGATCTGGCGATGCAGCCGAGGCATTTGAGAGCTCCAAGGAGGAAGTGTATAGTATATGTGCGTTCCTAACAAAGAGCCAACCGATAATGATGGAGATAAAATTAAACGGCGTGCCGGTATCCACGGAATTAGACACGGGTGCGAGTCAATCGATAATGAGCCTGAGGACTTTCGAAAAGCTGTGGGAGACCAAGGCAGAGAGACCCAAGCTGAGTCCAATAAATGCGAAGTTGCGTACCTACACCAAAGAGCACATACCAGTGATCGGTAGTGCAGCAATAAGAGTGTCGTACGAGGGAATGGTTCATGGTCTACCATTATGGATTATACCAGGCAACGGTCCATCGTTATTCAGCAGGAGTTGGCTCGAGAAAATAAAATGGAAATGGTACGATATCAAAGCTTTGTCATCAGCGGATGATGATTTGTGTGCTCAAGTGCTGCGCAAATTTTGCTCACTGTTTGAACCGGGAATTGGCAGCTTCAAGAGAACCAAGGTACAGATTCACCTAGGCCCAGATGCAAGGCCCATCCATCACAAAGCCAGGACGGTCCCGCACATGATGAGAGAAAAGGTCGAGCTCGAATTGGACAGACTACAATGCGAGAGGGTCATCTCACCGGTTGAATTTAATGAATGGGCCAGCCCCATTGTTCCGGTGTTGAAGAGCGACGGCACGGACAAGGTCATGATCAAACGAGTTTCGAAACAAGATCAATACCCGCTCCCGAAAGCTGATGACCTGTTTGCAACGCTAGCCGGGGGAAAATCGTTCACCAAATTGGATCTAACGTCGGCCTACATGACACAGGAACTGGTTGAATCATCAAAGAAACTTACGTGCATCAACACGCACAAAGGACTGTTTATTTACAACAGGTGCCCTTTTGGCATTCGTTCGGCGGCAGCCATATTTCAGAGAAACATGGAAATCCTATTGAAATCTGTCCCCAGGACCGTGGTATTTCAAGATGACATCCTAGTCACAGGTCGTACACCGCCGAGCACCTGCACAATCCGGAAGAGGTTCTGTGTCGTCTGGACAAAGTGGGACTCAGGCTGAAACGTTCGAAGTGCGTTTTCATGGCACCAGAGGTCAAATTCCTTGGACGAAAGATTGCTGCAGACGGGATAAGGCCTACAGACGCGAAAACGGAGGCAATCAAAAATGCGCCTAAGCCCCAAATGTGACGGAGCTGCATTCGTTCCTGGGCCTTCTCAACTACTTCGGTAACTTCTTATTCAAATTGAGCACAGTATTAAGAGCCTTTGCACAAGCTGCTCAGGAAAGGAGACGACTGGGTGTGGGGTGAACTTCAAGACAGAGCCTTTGAGAAGGCTAGAAATCTGTTGTGTTCCCACAAGCTACTGGTACTGTATGGCCCATACAAGCTGTTGTGTATGCATGCCTGTTTACTCACCAGGGGAGGTGATCAGTATAAAAAGGAACTCACAGCTTGTTGTCCTCACTCAGGAGCTGCAAATAAAGGACTACAGGTCTACACAGTTTAAGTATCATATCCTGCCTCATGGAGTCATTACTAAAGGTGCCGACATACACTACACAAGCGTCTAGTTTTGACCTGTGATGCGTCATCCTATGGGGTCGGCTGCGTACTCCAGCAAGCCAATGATTCAGGCAAACTACACTCAGTTGCATACGTGTCTCGAAGCCTGAAGGCTCTGTGCCTCAATGTGAGGAGTATTCGGAATAAGGTGGACGAATTAACTGCGCAGATAGCAGTTAACGGGTATGATGTAATTGGCATCACGGAGACATGGCTCCAGGGTGACCAAGGCTGGGAACTCAACATCCAGGGGTATTCAACATTTAGGAAGGATAGACAGAAAGGAAAAGGAGGCGGAATGGCATTGCTGGATAAAGAGGAAATTAATGAAATAGTAAGAAAGGACATTAGCTTGGATGATGTGGAATCGGTATGGGTGGAGCTACGGAATACCAAGAGGCAGAAAACACGAGTGGGAGTTGTGTACAGACCACCAAACAGTAGTAGTAAGGTTGGGGACAGCATCAAACAAGAAATTAGGGATGCATGCAATAAAGGTACAGCAATTATCATGGGTGACTTTAATCTACATATCGATTGGGCTAACCAAACTGGTAGCAATGCGGTGGAGGAGGATTTCCTGGATTGTATTAGGGATGGTTTTCTAGACCAATATGTCGAGGAACGAACTAGGAAGCTGGCCATCCTAGACTGGGTGATGTGTAATGCGAAAGGACTAATTAGCAATCTTGTTGTGTGAGGCCTTTTGGGGAAGAGTGACCATAACGTGGTAGAATGCTTTATTAAGATGGAGAGTGACACAGTTAATTCAGAAACTAGGGTCCTAAGCTTAAGGAAAGGTAACTTCGATGGGTTGAGGCGTGAATTGGCTAGAATAGACTGGCAAATAGTACTGAAAGGGTTGACGTTGGATAGGCAATGGCAAACATTTAAAGATCACATGGATGAACTTCAGCAATTGTACATCCCTGTCTGGAGTAAAAATAAAATGGGGAAGATGGCTCAACCATGGCTAACAAGGGAAATTAAGAATAGTGTTAAATCCAAGGAAGAGGCATATAAATTGGCCAGAAAAAGCAACAAACCTGAGGACTGGGATAAATTTAGAATTCAACAGAGGAGGACTAAGGGTTTAATTAAGAGGGGGGAAATAGAGTATGAGAAGAAGCTTGCTGGGAATATAAAAACTGACTGCAAAAGCTTCTATAGATATGTGAAGAGAAAAAGATTAGTGAAGACAAACGTAGGTCGCTTGCAGTCAGAATCAGGTGAATTTATAATGGGGAACAAAGAAATGGCAGACCAATTGAACAAATACTTCGGTTCTGTCTTCACGAAGGAAGACACAAATAACCTTCTGGAAGTAGTAGGGGACCGAAGGTCTAGTGAGGAGGAGGAACTGAAGGATATCCTTATTAGGCGGGAAATTGTGTTAGGGAAATTGATGGGATTGAAGGCCGATAAATCCCCGGGGCCTGATAGTACTTAAGGAAGTGGCCCCAGAAATAGTGGATGCATTGGTGATCATTTTCCAACAGTCTATCAACTCGTGATCAGTTCCTATGGACTGGAGGGTAGCTAATGTAACACCACTTTTTAAAAAGGGAGGGAGAGAGAAAGTGGGTAATTATAGACCGGTTAGCCTGACGTCATTAGTGGGGAAAATGTTGGAATCAATTATTAAGGATGAAATAGCAACGCATTTGGAAAGCAGTGACAGTCTTGGTCCAATTTAGCATGGATTTATGAAGAGGAAATCATGCTTGACAAATCTTCTGGAATTTTTTGAGGATGTAACTGGTAGAGTGGACAAGGGAGAACCAGTGGATGTGGTGTATTTAGACTTTCTAAAGGTTTTTGACAAGGTCCCACACAAGAGATTAGTGTGCAAAATCAAAGCACATGGTATTGGGGTAATATACTGACGTGGATAGAGAACTGGTTGGCAGACAGGAAGCAGAGAGTCAGGATAAACGGGTCCTTTTCAGAATAGCAGGCAGTGACTAGTGGAGTGCTGCAGGGCTCAGTGCTGGAACACCAGCTATTTACAATATACATCAATGATTTGGATGAAGAAATTGAGTGTAATATCTCCAAGTTTGCAGATGACACTAAACTGGGTGGCGGTGTGAGCTGTGAGGGGTTGCTAGGAGGCTGCAGGGTGAATTGGATAGGTTAGGTGAGTGGGCAAATGCATGGCAGATGCAGTATAATGTGGATAAATGTGAGGTTATCCATTTTGGGGGCAAAAACACGAAGACTGAATATTATCTGAATGGCGGCAGATTAGGAAAAGGGGAGGTGCAGCAAGACCTGGATGTCATGGTACATCAGTCATTGAAAGTTGGCATACAGGTACAGCAGGCGATGAAGAAGGCAAATGGTATGTTGGCCTTCATAGCTAGGGGATTTGAGTATAGGAGCAGGGAGGTCTTACTGCAGTTGTATAGGGTCTTGGTGAGGCCTCACCTGGAATATTGTGTTCAGTTTTGGTATCCTAATCTGAGGAAGGACGTTCTTGCTTATTGAGGGAGTGCAGCGAAGGTTCACCAGACTGATTCCCGGGATGGCAGGACTGGCATATGAGGAGAGACTGGATCAACTGGGCCTTTATACATTTGAGTTTAGAAGGATGAGAGGGGATCTCGTAGAAATATATAAGATTCTGACGCGACGGGACAGGTTAGATGCGGGTAGAATGTTCCCAATGTTGGGGAAGTCCAGAACAAGGGGACATAGTCTTAGGATAAGGGGTAGGACATTTAGGACTGTGATGAGGAGAAACTTCTTCACTCAGAGAGTTGTTAACCTGTGGAATTCCCTGCCGCAGCGAGTTGTTGATGCCAGTTCATTGGATATATATACAAGAGGGAGTTTGATATGGCCCTTACAGCTGAGGGGATCAAGGGGTATGGAGAGAAAGCAGGAAAGGGGTAATGAGGGACTGATCAGCCATGATCTTATTGAATGGTGGTGCAGGCTTGAAGGGCCGAATGGCCTACACCTGCACCTATTTTCTATGTTTCTATGAAGCCTGTCCAATGCGGAAAGAACTTACGGCATGATAGAGAAAGAGGCTTTAGCATGTGTTTGTGGGGTAAAAAAAAAATGCACCAGTACCTGTTTGGCCTTCGCTTCAAGCTGGAAACCGATCACAAGCCGTTTATATCGTTGTTCTCGTAACAATACCAACGCGTCGTCCCGCATCCAGAGGTGGGCGCTGACATTATCTGCCTATGATTATGTCATTCGCCATAGACTAGGCACCGACAACTGCGCTGATGCATTGAGCCGGTTACTGTTGGCCACACCGGAGATGGAAACATCAATGCCCGCAGAGCTACTCATGTTCATGGATGCCTTTGAGAGTGAAGGATCGCCTGTCACTGCTCAACAAGTGAAGACCTGGACCAGCCAGGTCAACTATCGGTTGTAAAACATTCTGTTCTTAACGGGGACTAGTCGACCATCCCCAAGGAAATGGGTGATGAAAGCAAATCATAGAGCCTTCGCAAAGATGAGCTTTCCATCCAGTCCGACTGTTTACTGTGGGGTAATCGTGTTGTAATGCCCATGAAAGGCAGGGCAAGATTTGTACGGGAGTTACATAGTATGCATCCCAGTATTGTCATGATGAAGGCCCATGTTGGTGGCCTGGCATTGACTCGGACTTGGAATCATGCGTGCATCAGTGCAGCACTTGCATGCAATTAAGCAATGCCCCAAAGGAAGCTCCGCTCAGTCTGTGGTCATGGCCATCCAAACCATGGTCTAGAATCCACCTGGACTTTGCGGGCCCTTTCCTCGGTAAAATGTTTTTTGTGGTGGTGGATGCATACTCCAAATGGATAGAATGTGTGATCATGTCATCCCACACTTTCACTGCCACCATTGAGAACCTGAGAGCCATGTTTGCCACACATGGTCTGCCAGACATCGTTTCTGCAATGGCATAAAACACGTGAGGTCAGCCCCGTTCAAACCTGTGTCCAATGGTCAAGCGGAGCGAGCAGTTCAAACCATCAAGCAGAGCCTGAAACGCATAACTCACAGTTCCTTGCAGACACGCCTGTCACGCATACTGCTCAGTTACAGGACAAGGGCACACATGCTCACTGGGATCCCGCATGCGGAACTATTGATGAAGAGAGGCCTCAAAACCAGGCTCTCTCTAGTCCATCCTGACCTTAATGATCATGTCAAAACCCGATGTCAATGCCAGCAGTGGCATCACGACCGCGCCGCAGGGTCACGCGATATATCTGTAAATGACCCAGTGTATGTATTTAACCATGGTCAAGGGCCCAAGTGGCTCCCGGGCAATGTTACGGATAAGGAGGGTAACCGGGCGTATATGGTTAAGCTCAAGAATGGGCAGATGTGCAGGAAACACATTGATCAAATCAAGCAAAGACACACAGACGAACCGGAACAGTTGGAAGAAGACACCGCGAGCTTAGACGACCAACCAACTCACATCCAGCCATCAGAAGAACCCACTGTGGTCAGCGCCCAGCCCCAAGTCGTGAGAGACTCGGAAAGCACTGGGATTGTCCTGAGACGGTCAATCAGGGAGCAAAGGGCTCCGGACCGTCTGAACTTATAATATGGACGTGCCAAGAACTGGGTGGGGAATGATGTAATGTATGTACATATGGTCTGCCCACCACCAGGGGGTGCTACCGTCGGAGGTCCTAGGGTCATAGGTACACTCGTGCTGGGTCTGGTATATAACCTGAACTTCACCTTTGTATCTTCACTTCTGGAAGCCTTTACATCTAGTCACTGGCTCACAGTACAGAGTTCATTCTATCATTTCATACACCACACCACTCTAAAAAATACCCTGAACCCCTTCGTCCTTGCAAACCACCATCCCATCTCCAACCACCCTTTCCTCTCCAACATGGTGAACGTGTTGGCGCCTCCCAAATCCATGCCCATCTTTCTTGCAACTCCATGTTTGATTCTCTCCAATCAGGTTTCCGCCCCTGTCACAGTACCGAAACGGCTCTCATCAAAGTCACAAATGACATCCTTTCTAACTGTGACAAAGGTAAACTATCCCTCCTCATCCTTCTTGACTTGTCTGAAGCCTTTGATATGGTTGACCAGCCCATCTTCCTCCAATGCTTCACCACCATCATCCAGCTGGGTGGGATTGCACTTGCCGGTTCCATTTTTATGTATCCAATCATAGCCAGAGAATCACCTGCAACGGCTTCTTTTCCTGCTCTTGCATCATTACCTCTGGTGTCCCCCAAGGATTTATCCTTGGTTCCCCTCCCCCTATTTCTCATCTTCATGCTGCCCCTTTGCGACATCATCCAAAACACTGTCAGTTTCCACATGTACGCTGATGACATCCAGCTCTACTTCAGCACCACTTCTCCGGACCCCTCCATGGTCTCTAAATTATCAGACTGTTTCCCTGGCACCCAGTTCTGGTGAGCAGAAATTTTCTCCAATTAAATATTGGGAACACTGAAGCCATTATTTTCGGTTCCCATCACAATCTCCGTTCCCCAGCCACTGACTCCATCCCTCTCCCTAACATCCGTCTGAGGCTGAACCACACTGTTCACAACCTTGCTGTCATGCTTGACCATGAAATGAGCTTCCAACCACATACCTGCAGCATAACTAAGACTGCCAATTTCCACCTCTGTAACATCACCCCGTTCCACCTTTGCCTCAGCTCATCTGCTGCTGAAACCCTCACCCATGCTGTAGTTATCTCTAGACTTAACTATTCCAGTGCACTCCTGGTTGGCTTCCCACATTCTACCCTACGTAAACTTGAGGTCATCCAAAACTCAACAGCCCATGTCCCAACTCGCACCAAGACCCGTTCACCCATCTCCCCTGTGCTCGCTGACCTACATTGGCTCCCAGTTAAGCATCGCTCCAATTTCAAAATTCTCATCCTTGTTTTCAAACTCCTCCAAGGCGTCACCCCTCCCTACCTCTGTAATCTCCTCCAGCCCACAACTCCCCGAGATATCTGCGCTCCTCTAATTCTGCCCTCTTGAGCATCCCTGATTATAATCGCTCAGCTATTGGTGGCTGAGCCTTCTGCTGCCAAGGCCCTAAGCTATGGAATTCCCTTACTAAACATCTCTGTCTCTGTTTTGGATTGATAATAATAGATCCCGGTTCGGGATCTGGATAAATGCTAAATAAGAGACAAGACAAATGAAGTAAAGATAAAACACCGTTTACTGAGCGAAAAGAAACATAATAATACAGTTTATGAAGAAAAGGGAAGTATGATAAGATGCAACAAAGCTCACAGCCATCAGAGGGAACTCCACAACGACGGCTGGTCTGAAGCCTTGGGGGTCCCGGCACTGCTCTCGAATCATGGTCCAAGGTGAAGTTCAAAGAGCTACTGGACAGTGCTGTTCCTTTATACTATTAAACAAACATACTATTGAAGAAAACATGGGTGCATGTGGCTTATGGCCAACTCCTAATCTGTAAGGCCCCAGCTGCTTTTCCACAAAGCATGAGATCTCGAGGCGCCGACTGTCTCATAAACAAGCTGGTGTGCGCCTCAAGGTCGCATTCCCTCTCTGTCTCTCGGCAGCAACAACATTCCATGGGGCATGGGACAGAAACACACTGTAAATGTCTAAATATCATAATTAACAGTATGTGATTAACCCCATACAATACAATCCACCCTTGATATTTAGACATTCTAAGTAATATAATCAAGTTGAAGGCGTAATGCATCAGTTACACATTGAGTATGCGCAAGCAATGCCCGCAATCTACACCTAAGAATATATACAAGCAGTAATAACGCGACGAGTAAAACAACGATAGGATGTATTAACAGCTTCAAAGCGACGGATGTTTTTGGGGACCATCCATAAAAGATGTCCCACCAATACAATCCACCTTTGATTGTCTTGCGTACGATCAGTGTTAGCTAACCACCACCCTGTACGGCCATCCCATGCTGTGTTTGAGGATGGAAGTAGCACAGTCACAGATAACGAGACACAGAGACTTGCCAGCACGAGTTGGTAAGTTGCCATTTTGGGCAGAATTCCTGTGGGAGGAAGCATAATTATTTTAATTTCAGCCTCGTTTAGTCAATTTACCATTGTCAACACAGAGAGGAGTATCTTGACCAGTCAGGAGCACCCAATAAGTGTTTCCTTCTCCTTGCTAGGATTTCCCCTGCTTGTAAGGGTTTCTGGGGGTACTGCACCCGCACTTTTCCTCCTTCACAAACTGTGTCCTGAGTCTTATTTTCTTTTTCAATTGTAGGGACACTAACTTTGCCTAACATGTGATCCCCCCGTAATGGTTGGTGAGTCAGATTGCGCACTGCTTGTGGTAAGACCTTTAACCACCCTTGCAATGTGTTAGTGGGAATTAATATTTTAATCTGTTGCTTAAGTAGTCCATTCATGCGTTCTATTAACCCTGCAGCTTGCGGATAGTAAGGTATGTGAAATATCCAATAGATCCCGTTGTCTACCGCCCACTGTTGCACTGTTTGACCTGTGAAGTGCGACCCATTATCGGACTGTACTTTTACTGGCTCACCGTAGTATATGATTAAATTCTCCAGTTCTTTAATCGTACTTTGTTGATTCGCTTTAGTCACTGGATAAGTTATCAAAAGTTCAGAATAGGTATCAACAGCAGTGAGCAAATATTGGAACCATTGTTGCAATGGTAAAGGTCCTACATAATCAACTTGCCATATTTGTGCTGGTTGAGTCCCTCTCTTAATATGGGCACTGGGTTATCATTGTAGGGGAAAATGCTTCACCTTTTGACAAATTTCACAAGTGTTTATGATCTGTTTAACACCGTCCGTAGTCAAATGTAACCCCCTATTTTGTGCCCATTGTATCGTAGCCTGAATGCCCAAATGTCCAGATTTGTGGTGGGCCCACTTGCCTATGCCATATTCTTCCTCTTTCGCCTCTTTGACAGTCCATACCCGGGCTATATTATCAAAGGAATTGTATTCAGAGGTCTTTGAAGTGTTTTTCATGTGAGCGTCCACATGATATTTGTCATAAGGGGTCTAACTTCTGTGCTCGGAGCGTATGGGGGAGGGTTTTTAATTTCCTCCCGTTCCCCCCCCCAGCTGTCCACTCATATTCTGAGTCAGAGGAGTATCAAATGTCTCCGTCCCAACGAGCCGGATCCCAAGTGGGTCCAGCTACCAATGCACATAGCTTTGACCTATCTATCTCTAATCTCCGTCGCCTGGCTTTCGTTTTATTTTGTACTGTCGCCAGATGGCATATTAAAGTTTCTGAATGTTCATTGACCTTGTCCGCCCGTTCTTGTGCAGTGCGGACCGCTTCAGTCAGAGTCGAGTTTTGACTTTCCAAAACCTTAACAGCTGTTTTTGACTGTAGGTTTTCTGCCTCACTTTCCTTAAGTTGTTTACACATCGCCCTTAAGACTGTCAACAAAATCCATCCCATTTGTGGGGGACTATTTTTCTCCTGTGGGAAGCCCACTTCCTCCAGGAGAGACAGTACCGCGTGGGGCATGGTTCTATCTTTGCTCTGTTCCAATAACTGCGTATCCCAATGTTGCGGGGGTCTAAACCGGGCTAGCACATTGGCAAGAGAGCCAAAACCCTCACCCCTCGTGCTCCACCCTGGTATTCTATACTTCTCTCCCGCAGGAGGAGACTGCTTCTTGTCTTTTCTCTTAAACATTTTACCAGATACAGTTCGTAACGCCAAAATGTTTTGGATCGATAATAATAGATCCAGGTTCGGGATCTGGATGAATATTAAATAAGAGACAAGACAAATGAAGTAAAGATAAAACACCGTTTACTGAGAGAAAAGAAACATAATACAGTTTATGAAGAAAAGAGAAGTAGGATAAGATGCAACAAAGCTCACGGCCGTCAGCCCGTCGGGAACTCCGCAGCGACGGCTGGTCTGGAGCCTTGGGGGTCCCGGCACCACTCGCGAATCACAATCCAAGGTGAAGTTCAAAGAGCTACGGGACAGTGCTGTTCCTTTATACTAATAAACAAACATACTATTGAAGAAAACATGGGTGCATGTGGCTTATGGCCAACTCCTAATCTGTAAGGCCCCAGCTGCTTTTCCACAAAGCATGAGATCTCGAGGCGCCGACCGTCTCATAAACAAGCTGGTGTGTACCTCAAGGTCACGTTCCCTCTCTCTCTCTCGGCAGCAACAACATTCCACCGGGCATGGGACAGAAACACACTGTAAATGTCTAAATATCATAATTAACAGTATGTGATGAACCCCATACAATAGTCTCTCTTTGCTCCTTTAGGACACACTTTAAAACCTACCTCTTTGACCAAGCTTTTGGTTAGCCCTAATTTCCCCTCTTGTGGCTTAGTGTCAAATTTTTTTCTTATAATGCTCCTGTGAAGCACCTTGGGACGTTTTACTATGTTAAAGGTGCTATATAAATACAAGTTGTTATTGTTGTGAATCAAGAGAATGTTGCAACAGTTCATATTTTGGCAGTTTCATTGGGTGTTATACTGTTATATTTTTGCTTGATTTTGTTTCTCATTTATGTTACATTCTGATACAGTTACACACTGATACTCTTGTTGGGTGTTATACAATTATACTGTTACAGTTTGACTTTTTCATTGATGTTACACTCTGATACGGTTACACACTGATACTTTCATTGGTGTTACATTGTGATATTGTCAAAAATAATCACCACAATGACGACTCAGCCAAGTGTGTAAGACACAAATTTGCTGGGGATTCATAAGAAGATAAGAAATAGGAGCGGGAGTAGGCCATTTGGCCCCTCGAGCCTACTCCGTCATTTATTATGATCATGGCAGATCTGATCTTGGCCTCAACTCTGTTATATTTTCAGATGCTCTGATAATGACTCCACGAGACAATGTGTTGTACTTGAACTGTAGTGACCTTAGTCCATTGAATGTAACTCCAGAGTCAGGATCACACATGGTGGCCTGCCTTTTATACTAGGCCTGGCACACCTGTACAGGTAACCTACAAGTCTCCCATTGCAGTGCCCTCTGGTGGCACACCTTGTAATAGTACAAGCAGTAATCATGGAGGGTACATGACATCACTCTCCCCCAAGTCCTTAGTGCAAATCGCCTTTGCATTGACTGTGCTCTGGGCTTCGGTCTATCTGGTTGACCTTTGGAGGGACGTTTCCATCTTGGGTGAGTAGGTGGTGTTTCGTTGGCAGTAGAGGTGCTGGTGATTTCTGTTTGTGCATCCATGACCACGCCATTCTCTTCCCCCCCCCCCCCCCCCCCCCCGCCCTCCATATACAGATTGTGCCATTGGCTCATTACATTCATATATATTCAAGTCCCCAAAAAATTTGCATTTACATTATTACATTCATGGTACCGTAGTGAGGCAAGTACATTTGAATGGTGAGATACATACTTGGAATATACTTGGAGTCAGTGCTGGAGTCAGCACCGGGAGCATGAGGACAAACTAGTGCCAGAACTGCTGGATGGTGTCCAGGTAGTCTGGTGGTGATGTGGTGCCCAGTGCTGGCAGTGGGAACCCGATTGGCTCAAGTTGCTAGCTCTTGGGGCTTTTGCTGTTGCTCCTAGCGTCAGGCAGATTCACAGATGCCTGTGACCTCCCTGTCCTCGCCTTGCGCTCCGGGTCGCTGCTGCTCCCTGAGGAGCAATCGTCTAGCAGTACGCAGGGAACTGCTGACTCGCTTACCTGGGCATTATTTGGTTTGGGATCCTGGCTGATCCCAGTCCCATTTGGGAGAACCGTTGCGGGTGACCCTTCATTCCCAGGTGTGGCCTTGGTGGCGATAGAATCTGGGGGCTGCGCCTGAGCATAGTTTGCTCTTTCAGGCTCGTGGTGGTTGGTGCCATTGGGTACCTGAGAGGTGGAGTCAATCGGGGGCAGGGTATCGATACTGTTGCCGTTGCCCTCCTGAGATCGCTTGCCCTGCAGCTTATATATATTAGCTGCTTGTGGCCACATTCCGTGGTGCATCACTCTAGTCCCAAGGATGCAGGCTACAGCATTGGGTAGCTCGCTGGACCTGTGTGCTCCCGATGGTGGTTTGCCTGCTGAATTGACTGTGTGCAGTTGAAATCCTACATCGCACAATGTTTCATTACTCATTGTAAATAATCTGTGGTTCTGATTGCAATCGCGTGACTTTTCTTTGCTTATTGCAAGTACACAACTCTGATCATCAATTACATTTTACATCTAAATCACAGTTGCTATTACATTGATTGAGAGGGTGGAACTGTCCCTTTAAGTGTGATGAGTTGCAGACCTCCTTTAAGAGAGCCTTGCTATCTTTACCCCAATCCTCTTCTTCGCTTGGTGCCATGTGTTGCTCCATCAGCGCTGCGCCTCGTGGTCTGGCCGCCACCATCTTTTTCTTCAGCGCCTCACCTTGTGGTTTGGGCGCCATCTCTCTTCCATCCATGATGTCGACTGCTGTGATCCTCTTTATTGTGTTCCTAACACAGATGAGACTGCACACAGGGAGGTTAAAGTAACAGTGACCTCAGTCTTTATTAAGACACTCCAGAATGAGGAACAGGCATTAGGGGCCGGCTTATATACAGTGCTCCCAAGGGATGGTGGGATCCCTTGGGACTTCAGGGGATGCACTCCCTGGTGGCGGAACATGGGAGTGCATGCTTTACAAATACACAACATCACTCCCCCCCCAAAGTCAAAGTGAAAACTATTCACAAGGTGAGGCGGTCGGGAGCCTTTCTTTCCCTGGTGGACTGCCTCGGTAGAAATGTCTGTTCTGGTGTGTTGGCTGTGCCCTCACTGGCTGGTGTGTTGTTGGCCCTGCAGGGCTGCTGGGTGAGTATGGCCTTGCTGGGCTGTTGGGCGTGATGGGTTCGATTTCCTGGTCCGGCGTGGTGTCGTTGATCCTTTGGGTGTGTGTTGTGGGCTCGAAAAAGGTGGTGTCTGCTGTGGGTTGTTCAGGGCAGTCTGTGAACCGCAGCCTCGTTTGGTCCAGGTGCTTTCTGCAAATTTGTCCATTGTCTAGTTTGACTACAAACAACCTACTCCCTTCTTTAGCTATCACCATGCCCATGATCCACTTGGGACCATGTCCATAGTTTAGCACATACACAGGGTCATTCAGATCAATTTCCTGTGACACAGTGGCGCAACCATCGTTTACATTTTGTTGCTGCCGCCTGCTCTCTACCTGATCACGCAGGTTGTGGTGAACCAGCGAGAGCCTGGTTTTAAGTGTCCTTTTCATGAGTAGCTCCGCCGGGGGCACCCCTATGAGTGAGTGGGGTCTCGTGCGGTAGCTGAGCAGTACTCGGGACAGGCGGGTTTGGAGTGTGCCTTCTGTGACTCGTTTGAGGCTCTGTTTGATTCTTTGTACTGCCCGCTCTACCTACCCATTGGAGGCTGGTTTAAACAGGGCCGAGGTGACATGTTTGATCCCATTGCAGGTCATGAATTCTTTAAATTCGGCACTGGTGAAACATGGCCCGTTGTCACTGACCAGTATGTCAGGCAGGCCGTGGGTGGAAAACATGGCCCTCAGGCTTTCAATGGTGGCGGTGGTGGTGCTTCCCAACATTATTTCACAGTCAATCCATTTTGAAAAAGCATCCACCACCACCTGGAACATTTTACCGAGAAACGGGCCCGCATAGTCGACATGGATCCTCGACCATGGTCTGGAGGGCCAGGACCACAAACTTAGTGGTGCCTCTTTGGGCGCGTTGCTCAACTGAGCACACACACTGCATTGCCGTACACAGGACTCTAAGTCACAGTCGATACCGGACCACCACACGTGGGATCTGGCTCTCGCTTTCATCATTACGATACCTGGGTGTGTGCTGTGGAGATCCGAGATGAACGTCTCCCTGCCCTTTTTGGGTAGCACTATGCGGTTACCCCACAACAGGCAGTCTGCCTGAATGGACAGCTCATCCTTTCCCCGCTGGAATGGCTTGATTAGCTCTTGCAACTCAATGGGGATGTTGGCCCAGCTCCCATGCAGTACACAGTTTTTTTATTAGGGACAGCAGAGGATCTTGGCTGGTCTAAGTCCTAATCTGGCAGGCAGTAACAGGTGATTTATCATTTTCAAATGCTTCCATGATCATTAACAAGTCTGCGGGCTGCGCCACCAACAAGTTTGCAGACTGCGCCATTTCCACCGCCGTGGTGGGCAATGGTAGCCAACTGAGAGCATCCGCACAGTTCTCGGTGCCTGGCCTGTGGCGGATGGTAGTTATACGCTGATAGCATGAGTACCCACCTTTGTATGCGGGCTGAGGCATTAGTATTTATCCCCTTGTTTTCAGTGAACAGGGATATGAGAGGCTTGTGATCGGTTTCCAGCTCAAATTTGAGGCCAAACAGGTACTGATGCATTTTCTTTACCCCGAACACACACGCTCTTTCTCAATTATGCTGTAGGCCCTCTCGGCCTTAGACAAGCTCCTGGAGGCATAAGCGACAGGTATTTAACTTCCCTGCAACATTAGCTTGTTGTAATACACATCCGGCTCCATACGACGACGCATCACATTCTAGCACAAGTCTTTTACAAGGGTTATACAATACAAGCAGCTTGTTGGAGCATAAAATGTTTCTGGCTTTCTCAAAAGCAATTACTTGTTTTTTTTCCACATACCCAGTTCTCACCTTTACGCAATAACACACATAGGGGCTCCAAGAGGGTGCTTCACCCCAGGAGGAAGTAACCAAAATAGTTGAGGAGTCCCAGGAATGACCGCAGCTCCATGACGTTCTGTGGCCTGGATGCGTTCCTGATAGCCTCTGTCTTGGCATCTGTGGGCCAAATGCCATCCGCCGCGATCTTTCTCCCGAAAAACTCCACTTCTGTTGCCATGAATACGCATTTCGACCTCTTCAGCCGCAGTCCTACGCGATCCAGTCGCTGGAGGACCTCCTCCAGGTTTTGTAGGTGCTCGACGGTGTCCCGACCCATGACCAATATGTCGTCCTGAAAAACCACCATGCTTTGTACCGACTTGTGTAGGCTCTCCATGTTTCTCTGGAAGCCGACCGAATTCCAAACGGGCATCTGTTGTAGATGAACAGTCCCTTTTGCGTGTTGATGCAGGTGAGGCCCTTCGAAGACTCCTCCAGCTCCTGTGTCATGTAGGCCAAAGTCAGTTCAAGCTTGGTGAATGTCTTGCCTCCTGCCAGCATCGCAAATAGGTCGTCTGTCTTAGGTAGCGGGTATTGGTCCTGTAGCGAGAAACGATTAATAGTTACTTTATAATCGCCGCAAATCCTGACCGTGCCATCACTTTTGAGTACTGGAACAATCAGGCTGGCCCACTCGCTGAATTCCACTAGGAAGATGATGCCCTCGCGTTGCAGCCTGTCCAGCTCGATTTCCACTCTCTCCCTCATCATGTGAGGTACTGCTCGCGCCTTGTGAATGGGTCGTGCCTCTGGGACCAAGTGGATCCGCACCTTCACCCCGTAAAGGTTTCCAATGCCTGGCTCAAAAAAGGAAGGAAATTTGTTAAGAACCTGGGTACATGAGGCCTCATCGACATGTGATAGCGCTCGGATGTCATCCCAGTTCCAGCGGATTTTGCCCAGTCAGCTCCTTCCAAGCAGTGTGTGGCCATCGCCCGGGACAATCCAGAGTGGCAGTTCGTGCACCGTGCCCTCGTAGGTGACCTTGATCATGGCGCTGCCCAGGACAGTGATAAGCTCTTTGGTGTACTTTCTTAGTTTCATGTGGATGGGGCTCAGGGCTGGTCTGAGTGCCTTGTTGCACCACAGTCTCTGAAACATCTTTTTACTCATGATGGATTGGCTAGCGCCAGTGTCCAGTTCCATGGCTACAGGTAAGCCATTCAATTTTACATTTAGCATTATAGGTGGACATTTCGTCGAAAATGTGTGCACCCTGTGTACTTCAGCATCAGCCTCCTCTCTCTGAGGCTCGTAATTGCTTTGATCCACCATGGACCGGCCTTCCTCTGACACGTAGTGGTTGGCAGGTTTTGCAGAGCTTGCAGCTCTGTTGTAGGTGCCCCATTGTTCCACAGCTCTTGCAAACATACCCTTTGAAGCAGCATGAATAGGCTGAATGGAAGCCTCCACAACGCCAACAAGGTGTGAATTGCCTTGCATTCATCCTTTGTTGTGGATTCTGAGTCATCTGGGTCACCTGAGGCCTGCTGGCAGTTGCAGACTCGTGGTTTCTGCCCTGTACATTTCTGCTCGCAAACACAGTTCCAGTTAATTTATAAACATTGCTTGCAGTTGTGTGCTGAGAGATTTGTTTGGTGTTATCACTGGTGGACATAAATGCCTGTGCTATCGCAATGGCCTTACTGAGGGTCGGTGTCTCGAGTTTTCGTAGGATGGTCTCGTGGCCAATGCCCAGTACAAAAAAGTCTCTGAGCATTTGCTCCAGGTAGCCATCAAAGTCACATTGTTCTGCAAGTCGCCTTAGCTCGGCGACGTAGCTCGCCACTTCCTGACCTTCAGATCGCTGGCACGTGTAGAACCGATATCTCACCATCAGCACGCTCTCCCTCGGGTTAAGATGCTCCCGAACCAATGTGTACAGCTCCTCATACGACTTATCTGTGGGTTTCACCGGAGCCAGAAGATTCTTCATGAGGCTGTAGGTCGGTGCTCCGCAGACTGTGAGGAGGACCGCTCTCCTTTTTGAAGCGCTTCCTTCTCCGTCCAGCTCATTGGCTACAAAGTACTGGTCTACACGTTCGACATAGGCTTCCCAGTCCTCACTCTCTGAGAACTTCTCCAGGATGCCCACAGATTGATGCATCTTTGCGTTGGATTCATATACTCATCGCCAGTTATTGTGTTCCTAACACAGATGATACTGCACACAGGGAGGTTAAAGTAACAGTGACCTCAGTCTTTATTAAGACACTCCAGAGTGAGGAGCAGGTCTTAGGGGCCGGCTTATATACAGTGCTCCCTGGTGGCGGAACATGGGAGTGCATGCTTTATAGATACACAACACTCTTCTCCCCGGGTTCTGCCACCGAGGCTGGGAAATTGTCTCTGGATCTGATTTTCTTCCTTCAGAATCCTTCCACTGGAGCCTGGAAGGTGCGTTCGGGTCGTCTCAGCTGGATCATCTCCATGCAGTGATGCTGAGCAGTTTGTGCCTCAGCTGCTGTGCTGGTCTGCTCTCTGGTGCCGGATCCAACCTCAGATGAGGGCTTGTTTTTCCTCTGAGCGTGGAGGACGTCAATAGCTGGAGGGATGAAATCTTCCCAGCTCCAATGGATCTTCTCCATCCACCTTCTTCCGAGTAGCGTTGGTCCATCACCTGCAACAATCCACAGGGGTAACTTGTGCACTGCACCATCATGGAGTACCTTTACATCCGCACTACCAACGACTGGGATAAGTTTATTGGTGTAGGTGTGCAGCTTTGCCTGAACCAGGACCAATTTGGGTCGTTCAGCCTGATTGTCCCGTAGCCTCTCAAAGGCTTCTTGATTCGTTACTGGTGGCTCGCCCCCGTGTCCACCTCCATGAAGACTGGAACGGCATTTATCTCGACTTCCATCCTCAATGGAGAACATTCGGTGGTGCAGGTAAACATGCTATATACCTCATTGTGGGGCTGAGCTGCCTCTCTCACTATCGCTTCATAATCTGCGCTGGATTCATGGCCATCTGCAGACTCTTCATCAACACAGTGAGTCACATTTCTTTTACACATTCGCTGGAGGTGGCCCTTTGTGCTGCAGCCTTTACACATAAAGTCTTTAAAATTGCAATGGTGAGCCCTGTGATTCCCTCCGGCACACCAGCTTGGTGCTACTCGATTAGCCCCCCTCGGCGGATTCTGAATTAAGGGACTTGGGGGCCTGTTCTCTCTCCCCTGAGAAGATTCACGTTCTACAGTCCAGCCTCTAAAAGGCGCCATTCTGTGCACAGTACTTGCCGGGTTTGAGTCCTGAGCAGGAGTCATCCGCCTAGAGCCGCAGGTCGAGGTCATGAATGCTTGGCTGACGGAGATGGCCTTCTGCAGTGTGACTGTGGTATCCACAGATAGTGGCTTATGAAGAAGGCCCTCATGGCCGATTCTGATGAAAAAGATATCCCGCAGCGCTTCGGTGAGTTGGTTGCCGAAATCACACGGTGCTGCCAGCCTCCTCAGGTCTGCAGCATATTTCGGATTTCCTGGCCTTCGGGTCGGGACTGGACAGGTTAGATGCAGGAAGAATGTTCCTGACGTTGGGGAAGTCCAGAACCAGGGGTCACTGTCTAAGGATAAGGGGTAAGCCATTTAGGACCAAGATGAGGAGAAACTTCTTCACTCAGAGAGTTGTTAACCTCTGGAATTCTCTACCGCAGAGAGTTGTTGATGCCAGTTCGTTAGATATATTCAAGAGGGAGTTAGATATGGCCCTGATGGCTAAAGGGATCAAGGGGTATGGAGAGAAAGCAGGAAAGGTGAATGATCAGCCATGATCTTATTGAATGGTGGTGCAGGCTCGAAGGGCCAAATGGCCTACTCCTGCACCTATTTTCTGGCTGTGAGGATGCTCTCTTTGGGCTTGAGTTGTTCTTGGATCAGCGTTACAAGCTCTTCGTACGTCTTGGTCGTTGTCTTCGCTGGTGCCAGTCAAGGCCATAGACAACTGGTTAGCAGGATAGCTCTGCGCTTATCAGCCAGTGTGGTCGGATTGTCGCCTGCCAGGTCGTTTGCTGTGAAGAAATGGTCGAGCCTCTCCACAAAGGCGTCCCAATCATCACCATCGACGAACTGCTGCAACGTACCAAAGTTAGCCATTTTCGCGTGAAGTTCCGTAATCTCGTGGCCAATTGTTATATCTTCAGATGATCTGATAATGACTCCACGAGGCAATGTGTTGTATTTGAACTGTAGTGACCTTAGTCCATTTAATGTAACTCCAGGGTGAGGATCACACCTTTTATACTAGGCCTGGCACACCTGTACAGGTAACCTACAAGTCTCCCATTGCAGTGTCCTCTGGTGGCACACCTTGTAATAGTACAAGCAGTAACCATGTAGGATACATGACAAACTCCATATCCCCGCCTGCTCCCCATAACCCTTGACTTCCCTATAGCAAGCAAGCAAGCGCTCTACTCAGAACTCGTCCACGGCAAATAAACCAAAGGCGGGCAGAGGAAATGTTACAAGGACACCCTCAAAGTCTCCCTGATAAAGTGCGACATTCCCACTGACACCTGGGTGTCCTTGGCCATAGACCTCCCGAAGTGGAGGAAATGCATTCGGGAGGGCGCTGAGCTCCTCGAGTCTCGCCACCGAGAGCGTGCACAAATCAAGCGCAGGCAGCGGAAAGAGCGTGCGGCAATCCAGGCTCCCTGCCCACCCTTTCCCTCAACGACTATCTGTCCCACCTGTGACAGAGACTGTGGCTCTCATATTGGACTGTACAACCACCTAAGAACTCATGCTAAGAGTGGAAGCAAGACTTCCTCGATTCTGAGGGACTGCCTATGATGATGATGATATAAGTCAAAATTCATAGCCCAGAAGCTTTGGTTTGTCAGAACCGTCCATTTATTCTTAACCTAAATAATGGGTTCCGTGTAAGCATGTTAAATGTGAAGGCCAGTGTTCAGGCACTTACTGTGGGTGTTACAGTGCTGCGATAATAGCACCCTGATTATTGCAGCGGTCCACAACTCGCAGCACGTGACTCACATTCACGGACAGAACTACAGCGGCCGGCATGCACCGCGGCAAAAGCCGCGGCCGGGTTGGCTGGCGCGCGCGGATGACGGCGGTGGGGCCCGAGCCAATGAGCGTGTGGGTGTGGTCAGTCCGTCCGGCTGCCGAACGGTGACGCGCGAAAGGAGCAGGAAGATGGCGGCGGTGGCGATGTTGGCAATGTGTGGAGCCGGTTGGCGGAGCCGCGCGAGGTGGGCGCGAGCGGCAGTGATCACGGCCGCCCAACGGTCGATGGCGCATTTCACCTTCGTGCCGGAGCCCGACCCCACGCAGTACGGTGAGAGGGGGCGGGGAGAGAGAGAGGACACGGGGGAAGACCTTTGCGTTAGAGGACATTGCTCTTGACTCTTCAACGGTGATAGGGCTCCGGTTTCAGCAC